>NC_133549.1:3840867-3899014 GCF_048773025.1 Camelus bactrianus | reverse complement strand
GTGTAGTTTGCAACTGAAAAGGAACTTTGTGTTCCCAACAATCTAGTTGAAGGACGGCTTTCACACACACATATCTCTCAGAACTGAGCATGTGGAGAGACGTTCGTTCATCTAGCACAAAGGGAACGGGTTGCAGGAGAAACTTTTACTCTAGTTTTTCAGTGTGTTTTCTAGTGCCGGTTTGAAGTTCCTGCAGTTTTCACTGTAAAACCGAGTTGGAGCTAGTACCTCCCCATATATATGTATGGAGTGTAGTTTGCATCTGAAAAGGAACTTTGTGTTCCCAACAATCTAGTTGAAGGACGGCTTTCACACATACTTCTCTCTCAGAACTGAGCATGTGGAGAGACGTTCGTTCATCTAGCACAAAGGGAACGGGTTGCAGGAGAAACTTTTACTCTAATTTCTCAGTGTGTTTCCTAGTGCCGGTTTGAAGTTCCTGCAGTTTTCACTGTAAAACCGAGTTGGAGCTAGTACCTCCCCATATATATGTATGGAGTGTAGTTTGCAACTGAAAAGGAACTTTGTGTTCCCAACAATCTAGTTGAAGGACGGCTTTCACACACACTTATCTCTCAGAACTGAGCATGTGGAGAGACGTTCGTTCATCTAGCACAAAGGGAACGGGTTGCAGGAGAAACTTTTACCCTAGTTTCTCAGTGTGTTTCCTAGTGCCGGTTTGAAGTTCCTGCAGTTTTCACTGTAAAACCGAGTTGGAGCTAGTACCTCCCCATATAAATGTATGGAGTGTAGTTTGCAACTGAAAAGGAACTTTGTGTTCCCAACAATCTAGTTGAAGGACGGCTTTCACACACACTTATCTCTCAGAACTGAGCATGTGGAGAGACGTTCGTTCATCTAGCACAAAGGGAACGGGTTGCAGGAGAAACTTTTACTCTAGTTTCTCAGTGTGTTTCCTAGTGCCGGTTTGAAGTTCCTGCAGTTTTCACTGTAAAACCGAGTTGGAGCTAGTACCTCCCATATATATGTATGGAGTGTAGTTTGCAACTGAAAAGGAACTTTGTGTTCCCAACAATCTAGTTGAAGGACGGCTTTCACACACACTTATCTCTCAGAACTGAGCATGTGGAGAGACGTTCGTTCATCTAGCACAAAGGGAACGGGTTGCAGGAGAAACTTTTACTCTAGATTTTCAGTGTGTTTCCTAGTGCCGGTTTGAAGTTCCTGCAGTTTTCACTGTAAAACCGAGTTGGAGCTAGTACCTCCCCATATATATGTATGGAGTGTAGTTTGCAACTGAAAAGGAACTTTGTGTTCCCAACAATCTAGTTGAAGGACGGCTTTCACACACACATATCTCTCAGAACTGAGCATGTGGAGAGACGTTCGTTCATCTAGCACAAAGGGAACGGGTTGCAGGAGAAACTTTTACTCTAGTTTTTCAGTGTGTTTCCTAGTGCCGGTTTGAAGTTCCTGCAGTTTTCACTGTAAAACCGAGTTGGAGCTAGTACCTCCCCATATATATGTATGGAGTGTAGTTTGCAACTGAAAAGGAACTTTGTGTTCCCAACAATCTAGTTGAAGGACGGCTTTCACACATACTTATCTCTCAGAACTGAGCATGTGGAGAGACGTTCGTTCATCTAGCACAAAGGGAACGGGTTGCAGGAGAAACTTTTACTCTAATTTCTCAGTGTGTTTCTTAGTGCCGGTTTGAAGTTCCTGCAGTTTTCACTGTAAAACCGAGTTGGAGCTAGTACCTCCCCATATATATGTATGGAGTGTAGTTTGCAACTGAAAAGGAACTTTGTGTTCCCAACAATCTAGTTGAAGGACGGCTTTCACACACACTTATCTCTCAGAACTGAGCATGTGGAGAGACGTTCGTTCATCTAGCACAAAGGGAACGGGTTGAAGGAGAAACTTTTACTCTAGATTTTCAGTGTGTTTCCTAGTGCCGGTTTGAAGTTCCTGCAGTTTTCACTGTAAAACCGAGTTGGAGCTAGTACCTCCCCATATATATGTATGGAGTGTAGTTTGCAACTGAAAAGGAACTTTGTGTTCCCAACAATCTAGTTGAAGGACGGCTTTCACACACACTTATCTCTCAGAACTGAGCATGTGGAGAGACGTTCGTTCATCTAGCGCAAAGGGAACGGGTTGCAGGAGAAACTTTTACTCTAGATTTTCAGTGTGTTTCCTAGTGCCGGTTTGAAGTTCCTGCAGTTTTCACTGTAAAACCGAGTTGGAGCTAGTACCTCCCCATATATATGTATGGATTGTAGTTTGCAACTGAAAAGGAACTTTGTGTTCCCAACAATCTAGTTGAAGGACGGCTTTCACACACACTTATCTCTCAGAACTGAGCATGTGGAGAGACGTTCGTTCATCTAGCACAAAGGGAACGGGTTGCAGGAGAAACTTTTACTCTAGATTTTCAGTGTGTTTCCTAGTGCCGGTTTGAAGTTCCTGCAGTTTTCACTGTAAAACCGAGTTGGAGCTAGTACCTCCCCATATATATGTATGGAGTGTAGTTTGCAACTGAAAAGGAACTTTGTGTTCCCAACAATCTAGTTGAAGGACGGCTTTCACACACACTTATCTCTCAGAACTGAGCATGTGGAGAGACGTTCGTTCATCTAGCACAAAGGGAACGGGTTGCAGGAGAAACTTTTACTCTAGTTTCTCAGTGTGTTTCCTAGTGCCGTTTGAAGTTCCTGCAGTTTTCACTGTAAAACCGAGTTGGAGCTAGTACCTCCCCATATATATGTACGGAGTGTAGTTTGCAACTGAAAAGGAACTTTGTGTTCCCAACAATCTAGTTGAAGGACGGCTTTCACACATACTTATCTCTCAGAACTGAGCATGTGGAGAGACGTTCGTTCATCTAGCACAAAGGGAACGGGTTGCAGGAGAAACTTTTACTCTAGTTTCTCAGTGTGTTTCCTAGTGCCGGTTTGAAGTTCCTGCAGTTTTCACTGTAAAACCGAGTTGGAGCTAGTACCTCCCCATATATATGTATGGAGTGTAGTTTGCAACTGAAAAGGAACTTTGTGTTCCCAACAATCTAGTTGAAGGACGGCTTTCACACACACTTATCTCTCAGAACTGAGCATGTGGAGAGACGTTCGTTCATCTAGCACAAAGGGAACGGGTTGCAGGAGAAACTTTTACTCTAGATTTTCAGTGTTTCCTAGTGCCGGTTTGAAGTTCCTGCAGTTTTCACTGTAAAACCGAGTTGGAGCTAGTACCTCCCCATATATATGTATGGAGTGTAGTTTGCAACTGAAAAGGAACTTTGTGTTCCCAACAATCTAGTTGAAGGACGGCTTTCACACACACTTATCTCTCAGAACTGAGCATGTGGAGAGACGTTCGTTCATCTAGCACAAAGGGAACGGGTTGCAGGAGAAACTTTTACTCTAGATTTTCAGTGTGTTTCCTAGTGCCGTTTGAAGTTCCTGCAATTTTCACTGTAAAACCGAGTTGGAGCTAGTACCTCCCCATATATATGTATGGAGTGTAGTTTGCAACTGAAAAGGAACTTTGTGTTCCCAACAATCTAGTTGAAGGACGGCTTTCACACACACTTATCTCTCAGAACTGAGCATGTGGAGAGACGTTCGTTCATCTAGCACAAAGGGAACGGGTTGCAGGAGAAACTTTTACTCTAGTTTCTCAGTGTGTTTCCTAGTGCCGGTTTGAAGTTCCTGCAGTTTTCACTGTAAAACCGAGTTGGAGCTAGTACCTCCCCATATATATGTATGGAGTGTAGTTTGCAACTGAAAAGGAACTTTGTGTTCCCAACAATCTAGTTGAAGGACGGCTTTCACACATACTTATCTCTCAGAACTGAGCATGTGGAGAAACGTTCGTTCATCTAGCACAAAGGGAACGGGTTGCAGGAGAAACTTTTACTCTAGTTTCTCAGTGTGTTTCCTAGTGCCGGTTTGAAGTTCCTGCAGTTTTCACTGTAAAACCGAGTTGGAGCTAGTACCTCCCCATATATATGTATGGAGTGTAGTTTGCAACTGAAAAGGAACTTTGTGTTCCCAACAATCTAGTTGAAGGACGGCTTTCACACACACTTATCTCTCAGAACTGAGCATGTGGAGAGACGTTCGTTCATCTAGCACAAAGGGAACGGGTTGCAGGAGAAACTTTTACTCTAGATTTTCAGTGTGTTTCCTAGTGCCGGTTTGAAGTTCCTGCAGTTTTCACTGTAAAACCGAGTTGGAGCTAGTACCTCCCCATATATATGTATGGAGTGTAGTTTGCAACTGAAAAGGGACTTTGTGTTCCCAACAATCTAGTTGAAGGACGGCTTTCACACACACTTATCTCTCAGAACTGAGCATGTGGAGAGACGTTCGTTCATCTAGCACAAAGGGAACGGGTTGCAGGAGAAACTTTTACCCTAGTTTCTCAGTGTGTTTCCTAGTGCCGGTTTGAAGTTCCTGCAGTTTTCACTGTAAAACCGAGTTGGAGCTAGTACCTCCCCATATATATGTATGGAGTGTAGTTTGCAACTGAAAAGGAACTTTGTGTTCCAACAATCTAGTTGAAGGACGGCTTTCACACATACTTATCTCTCAGAACTGAGCATGTGGAGAGACGTTCGTTCATCTAGCACAAAGGGAACGGGTTGCAGGAGAAACTTTTACTCTAGTTTCTCAGTGTGTTTCCTAGTGCCGGTTTGAAGTTCCTGCAGTTTTCACTGTAAAACCGAGTTGGAGCTAGTACCTCCCCATATTTATGTATGGATTGTAGTTTGCAACTGAAAAGGAACTTTGTGTTCCCAAAAATCTAGTTGAAGGACGGCTTTCACACACACTTATCTCTCAGAACTGAGCATGTGGAGAGACGTTCGTTCATCTAGCACAAAGGGAACGGGTTGCAGGAGAAACTTTTACTCTAGTTTCTCAGTGTGTTTCCTAGTGCCGGTTTGAAGTTCCTGCAGTTTTCACTGTAAAACCGAGTTGGAGCTAGTACCTCCCCATATATATGTATGGAGTGTAGTTTGCAACTGAAAAGGAACTTTGTGTTCCCAACAATCTAGTTGAAGGACGGCTTTCACACACACTTATCTCTCAGAACTGAGCATGTGGAGAGACGTTCGTTCATCTAGCACAAAGGGAACGGGTTGCAGGAGAAACTTTTACTCTAGTTTCTCAGTGTGTTTCCTAGTGCCGGTTTGAAGTTCCTGCAGTTTTCACTGTAAAACCGAGTTGGAGCTAGTACCTCCCCATATATATGTATGGAGTGTAGTTTGCAACTGAAAAGGAACTTTGTGTTCCCAACAATCTAGTTGAAGGACGGCTTTCACACACACTTATCTCTCAGAACTGAGCATGTGGAGAGACGTTCGTTCATCTAGCACAAAGGGAACGGGTTGCAGGAGAAACTTTTACTCTAGTTTCTCAGTGTGTTTCCTAGTGCCGGTTTGAAGTTCCTGCAGTTTTCACTGTAAAACCGAGTTGGAGCTAGTACCTCCCCATATATATGTATGGAGTGTAGTTTGCAACTGAAAAGGAACTTTGTGTTCCCAACAATCTAGTTGAAGGACGGCTTTCACACACACTTATCTCTCAGAACTGAGCATGTGGAGAGACGTTCGTTCATCTAGCACAAAGGGAACGGGTTGCAGGAGAAACTTTTACTCTAGTTTCTCAGTGTGTTTCCTAGTGCCGGTTTGAAGTTCCTGCAGTTTTCACTGTAAAACCGAGTTGGAGCTAGTACCTCCCCATATATATGTATGGAGTGTAGTTTGCAACTGAAAAGGAACTTTGTGTTCCCAACAATCTAGTTGAAGGACGGCTTTCACACACACTTATCTCTCAGAACTGAGCATGTGGAGAGACGTTCGTTCATCTAGCACAAAGGGAACGGGTTGCAGGAGAAACTTTTACTCTAGTTTCTCAGTGTGTTTCCTAGTGCCGGTTTGAAGTTCCTGCAGTTTTCACTGTAAAACCGAGTTGGAGCTAGTACCTCCCCATATATATGTATGGAGTGTAGTTTGCAACTGAAAAGGAACTTTGTGTTCCCAACAATCTAGTTGAAGGACGGCTTTCACACACACTTATCTCTCAGAACTGAGCATGTGGAGAGACGTTCGTTCATCTAGCACAAAGGGAACGGGTTGCAGGAGAAACTTTTACTCTAGTTTCTCAGTGTGTTTCCTAGTGCCGGTTTGAAGTTCCTGCAGTTTTCACTGTAAAACCGAGTTGGAGCTAGTACCTCCCCATATATATGTATGGAGTGTAGTTTGCAACTGAAAAGGAACTTTGTGTTCCCAACAATCTAGTTGAAGGACGGCTTTCACACACACTTATCTCTCAGAACTGAGCATGTGGAGAGACGTTCGTTCATCTAGCACAAAGGGAACGGGTTGCAGGAGAAACTTTTACTCTAGTTTCTCAGTGTGTTTCCTAGTGCCGTTTGAAGTTCCTGCAGTTTTCACTGTAAAACCGAGTTGGAGCTAGTACCTCCCCATATATATGTATGGAGTGTAGTTTGCAACTGAAAAGGAACTTTGTGTTCCCAACAATCTAGTTGAAGGACGGCTTTCACACACACTTATCTCTCAGAACTGAGCATGTGGAGAGACGTTCGTTCATCTAGCACAAAGGGAACGGGTTGCAGGAGAAACTTTTACTCTAGTTTTTCAGTGTGTTTCCTAGTGCCGGTTTGAAGTTCCTGCAGTTTTCACTGTAAAACCGAGTTGGAGCTAGTACCTCCCCATATATATGTATGGAGTGTAGTTTGCAACTGAAAAGGAACTTTGTGTTCCCAACAATCTAGTTGAAGGACGGCTTTCACACACACTTATCTCTCAGAACTGAGCATGTGGAGAGACGTTCGTTCATCTAGCACAAAGGGAACGGGTTGCAGGAGAAACTTTTACTCTAGTTTCTCAGTGTGTTTCCTAGTGCCGGTTTGAAGTTCCTGCAGTTTTCACTGTAAAACCGAGTTGGAGCTAGTACCTCCCCATATATATGTATGGAGTGTAGTTTGCAACTGAAAAGGAACTTTGTGTTCCCAACAATCTAGTTGAAGGACGGCTTTCACACACACTTATCTCTCAGAACTGAGCATGTGGAGAGACGTTCGTTCATCTAGCACAAAGGGAACGGGTTGCAGGAGAAACTTTACTCTAGTTTCTCAGTGTGTTTCCTAGTGCCGGTTTGAAGTTCCTGCAGTTTTCACTGTAAAACCGAGTTGGAGCTAGTACCTCCCCATATATATGTATGGAGTGTAGTTTGCAACTGAAAAGGAACTTTGTGTTCCCAACAATCTAGTTGAAGGACGGCTTTCACACACACTTATCTCTCAGAACTGAGCATGTGGAGAGACGTTCGTTCATCTAGCACAAAGGGAACGGGTTGCAGGAGAAACTTTTACTCTAGTTTCTCAGTGTGTTTCCTAGTGCCGGTTTGAAGTTCCTGCAGTTTTCACTGTAAAACCGAGTTGGAGCTAGTACCTCCCCATATATATGTATGGAGTGTAGTTTGCAACTGAAAAGGAACTTTGTGTTCCCAACAATCTAGTTGAAGGACGGCTTTCACACACACTTATCTCTCAGAACTGAGCATGTGGAGAGACGTTCGTTCATCTAGCACAAAGGGAACGGGTTGCAGGAGAAACTTTTACTCTAGTTTCTCAGTGTGTTTCCTAGTGCCGGTTTGAAGTTCCTGCAGTTTTCACTGTAAAACCGAGTTGGAGCTAGTACCTCCCCATATATATGTATGGAGTGTAGTTTGCAACTGAAAAGGAACTTTGTGTTCCCAACAATCTAGTTGAAGGACGGCTTTCACACACACTTATCTCTCAGAACTGAGCATGTGGAGAGACGTTCGTTCATCTAGCACAAAGGGAACGGGTTGCAGGAGAAACTTTTACTCTAGTTTCTCAGTGTGTTTCCTAGTGCCGGTTTGAAGTTCCTGCAGTTTTCACTGTAAAACCGAGTTGGAGCTAGTACCTCCCCATATATATGTATGGAGTGTAGTTTGCAACTGAAAAGGAACTTTGTGTTCCCAACAATCTAGTTGAAGGACGGCTTTCACACACACTTATCTCTCAGAACTGAGCATGTGGAGAGACGTTCGTTCATCTAGCACAAAGGGAACGGGTTGCAGGAGAAACTTTTACTCTAGTTTCTCAGTGTGTTTCCTAGTGCCGGTTTGAAGTTCCTGCAGTTTTCACTGTAAAACCGAGTTGGAGCTAGTACCTCCCCATATATATGTATGGAGTGTAGTTTGCAACTGAAAAGGAACTTTGTGTTCCCAACAATCTAGTTGAAGGACGGCTTTCACACACACTTATCTCTCAGAACTGAGCATGTGGAGAGACGTTCGTTCATCTAGCACAAAGGGAACGGGTTGCAGGAGAAACTTTTACTCTAGTTTCTCAGTGTGTTTCCTAGTGCCGGTTTGAAGTTCCTGCAGTTTTCACTGTAAAACCGAGTTGGAGCTAGTACCTCCCCATATATATGTATGGAGTGTAGTTTGCAACTGAAAAGGAACTTTGTGTTCCCAACAATCTAGTTGAAGGACGGCTTTCACACACACTTATCTCTCAGAACTGAGCATGTGGAGAGACGTTCGTTCATCTAGCACAAAGGGAACGGGTTGCAGGAGAAACTTTTACTCTAGTTTCTCAGTGTGTTTCCTAGTGCCGGTTTGAAGTTCCTGCAGTTTTCACTGTAAAACCGAGTTGGAGCTAGTACCTCCCCATATATATGTATGGAGTGTAGTTTGCAACTGAAAAGGAACTTTGTGTTCCCAACAATCTAGTTGAAGGACGGCTTTCACACACACTTATCTCTCAGAACTGAGCATGTGGAGAGACGTTCGTTCATCTAGCACAAAGGGAACGGGTTGCAGGAGAAACTTTTACTCTAGTTTCTCAGTGTGTTTCCTAGTGCCGGTTTGAAGTTCCTGCAGTTTTCACTGTAAAACCGAGTTGGAGCTAGTACCTCCCCATATATATGTATGGAGTGTAGTTTGCAACTGAAAAGGAACTTTGTGTTCCCAACAATCTAGTTGAAGGACGGCTTTCACACACACTTATCTCTCAGAACTGAGCATGTGGAGAGACGTTCGTTCATCTAGCACAAAGGGAACGGGTTGCAGGAGAAACTTTTACTCTAGTTTCTCAGTGTGTTTCCTAGTGCCGGTTTGAAGTTCCTGCAGTTTTCACTGTAAAACCGAGTTGGAGCTAGTACCTCCCCATATATATGTATGGAGTGTAGTTTGCAACTGAAAAGGAACTTTGTGTTCCCAACAATCTAGTTGAAGGACGGCTTTCACACACACTTATCTCTCAGAACTGAGCATGTGGAGAGACGTTCGTTCATCTAGCACAAAGGGAACGGGTTGCAGGAGAAACTTTTACTCTAGTTTCTCAGTGTGTTTCCTAGTGCCGGTTTGAAGTTCCTGCAGTTTTCACTGTAAAACCGAGTTGGAGCTAGTACCTCCCCATATATATGTATGGAGTGTAGTTTGCAACTGAAAAGGAACTTTGTGTTCCCAACAAATCTAGTTGAAGGACGGCTTTCACACACACTTATCTCTCAGAACTGAGCATGTGGAGAGACGTTCGTTCATCTAGCACAAAGGGAACGGGTTGCAGGAGAAACTTTTACTCTAGTTTCTCAGTGTGTTTCCTAGTGCCGGTTTGAAGTTCCTGCAGTTTTCACTGTAAAACCGAGTTGGAGCTAGTACCTCCCCATATATATGTATGGAGTGTAGTTTGCAACTGAAAAGGAACTTTGTGTTCCCAACAATCTAGTTGAAGGACGGCTTTCACACACACTTATCTCTCAGAACTGAGCATGTGGAGAGACGTTCGTTCATCTAGCACAAAGGGAACGGGTTGCAGGAGAAACTTTTACTCTAGTTTCTCAGTGTGTTTCCTAGTGCCGGTTTGAAGTTCCTGCAGTTTTCACTGTAAAACCGAGTTGGAGCTAGTACCTCCCCATATATATGTATGGAGTGTAGTTTGCAACTGAAAAGGAACTTTGTGTTCCCAACAATCTAGTTGAAGGACGGCTTTCACACACACTTATCTCTCAGAACTGAGCATGTGGAGAGACGTTCGTTCATCTAGCACAAAGGGAACGGGTTGCAGGAGAAACTTTTACTCTAGTTTCTCAGTGTGTTTCCTAGTGCCGGTTTGAAGTTCCTGCAGTTTTCACTGTAAAACCGAGTTGAGCTAGTACCTCCCCATATATATGTATGGAGTGTAGTTTGCAACTGAAAAGGAACTTTGTGTTCCCAACAATCTAGTTGAAGGACGGCTTTCACACACACTTATCTCTCAGAACTGAGCATGTGGAGAGACGTTCGTTCATCTAGCACAAAGGGAACGGGTTGCAGGAGAAACTTTTACTCTAGTTTCTCAGTGTGTTTCCTAGTGCCGGTTTGAAGTTCCTGCAGTTTTCACTGTAAAACCGAGTTGGAGCTAGTACCTCCCCATATATATGTATGGAGTGTAGTTTGCAACTGAAAAGGAACTTTGTGTTCCCAACAATCTAGTTGAAGGACGGCTTTCACACACACTTATCTCTCAGAACTGAGCATGTGGAGAGACGTTCGTTCATCTAGCACAAAGGGAACGGGTTGCAGGAGAAACTTTTACTCTAGTTTCTCAGTGTGTTTCCTAGTGCCGGTTTGAAGTTCCTGCAGTTTTCACTGTAAAACCGAGTTGGAGCTAGTACCTCCCCATATATATGTATGGAGTGTAGTTTGCAACTGAAAAGGAACTTTGTGTTCCCAACAATCTAGTTGAAGGACGGCTTTCACACACACTTATCTCTCAGAACTGAGCATGTGGAGAGACGTTCGTTCATCTAGCACAAAGGGAACGGGTTGCAGGAGAAACTTTTACTCTAGTTTCTCAGTGTGTTTCCTAGTGCCGGTTTGAAGTTCCTGCAGTTTTCACTGTAAAACCGAGTTGGAGCTAGTACCTCCCCATATATATGTATGGAGTGTAGTTTGCAACTGAAAAGGAACTTTGTGTTCCCAACAATCTAGTTGAAGGACGGCTTTCACACACACTTATCTCTCAGAACTGAGCATGTGGAGAGACGTTCGTTCATCTAGCACAAAGGGAACGGGTTGCAGGAGAAACTTTTACTCTAGTTTCTCAGTGTGTTTCCTAGTGCCGGTTTGAAGTTCCTGCAGTTTTCACTGTAAAACCGAGTTGGAGCTAGTACCTCCCCATATATATGTATGGAGTGTAGTTTGCAACTGAAAAGGAACTTTGTGTTCCCAACAATCTAGTTGAAGGACGGCTTTCACACACACTTATCTCTCAGAACTGAGCATGTGGAGAGACGTTCGTTCATCTAGCACAAAGGGAACGGGTTGCAGGAGAAACTTTTACTCTAGTTTCTCAGTGTGTTTCCTAGTGCCGGTTTGAAGTTCCTGCAGTTTTCACTGTAAAACCGAGTTGGAGCTAGTACCTCCCCATATATATGTATGGAGTGTAGTTTGCAACTGAAAAGGAACTTTGTGTTCCCAACAATCTAGTTGAAGGACGGCTTTCACACACACTTATCTCTCAGAACTGAGCATGTGGAGAGACGTTCGTTCATCTAGCACAAAGGGAACGGGTTGCAGGAGAAACTTTTACTCTAGTTTCTCAGTGTGTTTCCTAGTGCCGGTTTGAAGTTCCTGCAGTTTTCACTGTAAAACCGAGTTGGAGCTAGTACCTCCCCATATATATGTATGGAGTGTAGTTTGCAACTGAAAAGGAACTTTGTGTTCCCAACAATCTAGTTGAAGGACGGCTTTCACACACACTTATCTCTCAGAACTGAGCATGTGGAGAGACGTTCGTTCATCTAGCACAAAGGGAACGGGTTGCAGGAGAAACTTTTACTCTAGTTTCTCAGTGTGTTTCCTAGTGCCGGTTTGAAGTTCCTGCAGTTTTCACTGTAAAACCGAGTTGGAGCTAGTACCTCCCCATATATATGTATGGAGTGTAGTTTGCAACTGAAAAGGAACTTTGTGTTCCCAACAATCTAGTTGAAGGACGGCTTTCACACACACTTATCTCTCAGAACTGAGCATGTGGAGAGACGTTCGTTTCTAGCACAAAGGGAACGGGTTGCAGGAGAAACTTTTACTCTAGTTTCTCAGTGTGTTTCCTAGTGCCGGTTTGAAGTTCCTGCAGTTTTCACTGTAAAACCGAGTTGGAGCTAGTACCTCCCCATATATATGTATGGAGTGTAGTTTGCAACTGAAAAGGAACTTTGTGTTCCCAACAATCTAGTTGAAGGACGGCTTTCACACACACTTATCTCTCAGAACTGAGCATGTGGAGAGACGTTCGTTCATCTAGCACAAAGGGAACGGGTTGCAGGAGAAACTTTTACTCTAGTTTCTCAGTGTGTTTCCTAGTGCCGGTTTGAAGTTCCTGCAGTTTTCACTGTAAAACCGAGTTGGAGCTAGTACCTCCCCATATATATGTATGGAGTGTAGTTTGCAACTGAAAAGGAACTTTGTGTTCCCAACAATCTAGTTGAAGGACGGCTTTCACACACACTTATCTCTCAGAACTGAGCATGTGGAGAGACGTTCGTTCATCTAGCACAAAGGGAACGGGTTGCAGGAGAAACTTTTACTCTAGTTTCTCAGTGTGTTTCCTAGTGCCGGTTTGAAGTTCCTGCAGTTTTCACTGTAAAACCGAGTTGGAGCTAGTACCTCCCCATATATATGTATGGAGTGTAGTTTGCAACTGAAAAGGAACTTTGTGTTCCCAACAATCTAGTTGAAGGACGGCTTTCACACACACTTATCTCTCAGAACTGAGCATGTGGAGAGACGTTCGTTCATCTAGCACAAAGGGAACGGGTTGCAGGAGAAACTTTTACTCTAGTTTCTCAGTGTGTTTCCTAGTGCCGGTTTGAAGTTCCTGCAGTTTTCACTGTAAAACCGAGTTGGAGCTAGTACCTCCCCATATATATGTATGGAGTGTAGTTTGCAACTGAAAAGGAACTTTGTGTTCCCAACAATCTAGTTGAAGGACGGCTTTCACACACACTTATCTCTCAGAACTGAGCATGTGGAGAGACGTTCGTTCATCTAGCACAAAGGGAACGGGTTGCAGGAGAAACTTTTACTCTAGTTTCTCAGTGTGTTTCCTAGTGCCGGTTTGAAGTTCCTGCAGTTTTCACTGTAAAACCGAGTTGGAGCTAGTACCTCCCCATATATATGTATGGAGTGTAGTTTGCAACTGAAAAGGAACTTTGTGTTCCCAACAATCTAGTTGAAGGACGGCTTTCACACACACTTATCTCTCAGAACTGAGCATGTGGAGAGACGTTCGTTCATCTAGCACAAAGGGAACGGGTTGCAGGAGAAACTTTTACTCTAGTTTCTCAGTGTGTTTCCTAGTGCCGGTTTGAAGTTCCTGCAGTTTTCACTGTAAAACCGAGTTGGAGCTAGTACCTCCCCATATATATGTATGGAGTGTAGTTTGCAACTGAAAAGGAACTTTGTGTTCCCAACAATCTAGTTGAAGGACGGCTTTCACACACACTTATCTCTCAGAACTGAGCATGTGGAGAGACGTTCGTTCATCTAGCACAAAGGGAACGGGTTGCAGGAGAAACTTTTACTCTAGTTTCTCAGTGTGTTTCCTAGTGCCGGTTTGAAGTTCCTGCAGTTTTCACTGTAAAACCGAGTTGGAGCTAGTACCTCCCCATATATATGTATGGAGTGTAGTTTGCAACTGAAAAGGAACTTTGTGTTCCCAACAATCTAGTTGAAGGACGGCTTTCACACACACTTATCTCTCAGAACTGAGCATGTGGAGAGACGTTCGTTCATCTAGCACAAAGGGAACGGGTTGCAGGAGAAACTTTTACTCTAGTTTCTCAGTGTGTTTCCTAGTGCCGGTTTGAAGTTCCTGCAGTTTTCACTGTAAAACCGAGTTGGAGCTAGTACCTCCCCATATATATGTATGGAGTGTAGTTTGCAACTGAAAAGGAACTTTGTGTTCCCAACAATCTAGTTGAAGGACGGCTTTCACACACACTTATCTCTCAGAACTGAGCATGTGGAGAGACGTTCGTTCATCTAGCACAAAGGGAACGGGTTGCAGGAGAAACTTTTACTCTAGTTTCTCAGTGTGTTTCCTAGTGCCGGTTTGAAGTTCCTGCAGTTTTCACTGTAAAACCGAGTTGGAGCTAGTACCTCCCCATATATATGTATGGAGTGTAGTTTGCAACTGAAAAGGAACTTTGTGTTCCCAACAATCTAGTTGAAGGACGGCTTTCACACACACTTATCTCTCAGAACTGAGCATGTGGAGAGACGTTCGTTCATCTAGCACAAAGGGAACGGGTTGCAGGAGAAACTTTTACTCTAGTTTCTCAGTGTGTTTCCTAGTGCCGGTTTGAAGTTCCTGCAGTTTTCACTGTAAAACCGAGTTGGAGCTAGTACCTCCCCATATATATGTATGGAGTGTAGTTTGCAACTGAAAAGGAACTTTGTGTTCCCAACAATCTAGTTGAAGGACGGCTTTCACACACACTTATCTCTCAGAACTGAGCATGTGGAGAGACGTTCGTTCATCTAGCACAAAGGGAACGGGTTGCAGGAGAAACTTTTACTCTAGTTTCTCAGTGTGTTTCCTAGTGCCGGTTTGAAGTTCCTGCAGTTTTCACTGTAAAACCGAGTTGGAGCTAGTACCTCCCCATATATATGTATGGAGTGTAGTTTGCAACTGAAAAGGAACTTTGTGTTCCCAACAATCTATTTGAAGGACGGCTTTGACACACACTTATCTCTCAGAACTGAGCATGTGGAGAGACGTTCGTTCATCTAGCACAAAGGGAACGGGTTGCAGGAGAAACTTTTACTCTAGTTTCTCAGTGTGTTTCCTAGTGCCGGTTTGAAGTTCCTGCAGTTTTCACTGTAAAACCGAGTTGGAGCTAGTACCTCCCCATATATATGTATGGAGTGTAGTTTGCAACTGAAAAGGAACTTTGTGTTCCCAACAATCTAGTTGAAGGACGGCTTTCACACACACTTATCTCTCAGAACTGAGCATGTGGAGAGACGTTCGTTCATCTAGCACAAAGGGAACGGGTTGCAGGAGAAACTTTTACTCTAGTTTCTCAGTGTGTTTCCTAGTGCCGGTTTGAAGTTCCTGCAGTTTTCACTGTAAAACCGAGTTGGAGCTAGTACCTCCCCATATATATGTATGGAGTGTAGTTTGCAACTGAAAAGGAACTTTGTGTTCCCAACAATCTAGTTGAAGGACGGCTTTCACACACACTTATCTCTCAGAACTGAGCATGTGGAGAGACGTTCGTTCATCTAGCACAAAGGGAACGGGTTGCAGGAGAAACTTTTACTCTAGTTTCTCAGTGTGTTTCCTAGTGCCGGTTTGAAGTTCCTGCAGTTTTCACTGTAAAACCGAGTTGGAGCTAGTACCTCCCCATATATATGTATGGAGTGTAGTTTGCAACTGAAAAGGAACTTTGTGTTCCCAACAATCTAGTTGAAGGACGGCTTTCACACACACTTATCTCTCAGAACTGAGCAAGTGGAGAGACGTTCGTTCATCTAGCACAAAGGGAACGGGTTGCAGGAGAAACTTTTACTCTAGTTTCTCAGTGTGTTTCCTAGTGCCGGTTTGAAGTTCCTGCAGTTTTCACTGTAAAACCGAGTTGGAGCTAGTACCTCCCCATATATATGTATGGAGTGTAGTTTGCAACTGAAAAGGAACTTTGTGTTCCCAACAATCTAGTTGAAGGACGGCTTTGACACACACTTATCTCTCAGAACTGAGCATGTGGAGAGACGTTCGTTCATCTAGCACAAAGGGAACGGGTTGCAGGAGAAACTTTTACTCTAGTTTCTCAGTGTGTTTCCTAGTGCCGGTTTGAAGTTCCTGCAGTTTTCACTGTAAAACCGAGTTGGAGCTAGTACCTCCCCATATATATGTATGGAGTGTAGTTTGCAACTGAAAAGGAACTTTGTGTTCCCAACAATCTAGTTGAAGGACGGCTTTCACACACACTTATCTCTCAGAACTGAGCATGTGGAGAGACGTTCGTTCATCTAGCACAAAGGGAACGGGTTGCAGGAGAAACTTTTACTCTAGTTTCTCAGTGTGTTTCCTAGTGCCGGTTTGAAGTTCCTGCAGTTTTCACTGTAAAACCGAGTTGGAGCTAGTACCTCCCCATATATATGTATGGAGTGTAGTTTGCAACTGAAAAGGAACTTTGTGTTCCCAACAATCTAGTTGAAGGACGGCTTTGACACACACTTATCTCTCAGAACTGAGCATGTGGAGAGACGTTCGTTCATCTAGCACAAAGGGAACGGGTTGCAGGAGAAACTTTTACTCTAGTTTCTCAGTGTGTTTCCTAGTGCCGGTTTGAAGTTCCTGCAGTTTTCACTGTAAAACCGAGTTGGAGCTAGTACCTCCCCATATATATGTATGGAGTGTAGTTTGCAACTGAAAAGGAACTTTGTGTTCCCAACAATCTAGTTGAAGGACGGCTTTCACACACACTTATCTCTCAGAACTGAGCATGTGGAGAGACGTTCGTTCATCTAGCACAAAGGGAACGGGTTGCAGGAGAAACTTTTACTCTAGTTTCTCAGTGTGTTTCCTAGTGCCGGTTTGAAGTTCCTGCAGTTTTCACTGTAAAACCGAGTTGGAGCTAGTACCTCCCCATATATATGTATGGAGTGTAGTTTGCAACTGAAAAGGAACTTTGTGTTCCCAACAATCTAGTTGAAGGACGGCTTTCACACACACTTATCTCTCAGAACTGAGCATGTGGAGAGACGTTCGTTCATCTAGCACAAAGGGAACGGGTTGCAGGAGAAACTTTTACTCTAGTTTCTCAGTGTGTTTCCTAGTGCCGGTTTGAAGTTCCTGCAGTTTTCACTGTAAAACCGAGTTGGAGCTAGTACCTCCCCATATATATGTATGGAGTGTAGTTTGCAACTGAAAAGGAACTTTGTGTTCCCAACAATCTAGTTGAAGGACGGCTTTGACACACACTTATCTCTCAGAACTGAGCATGTGGAGAGACGTTCGTTCATCTAGCACAAAGGGAACGGGTTGCAGGAGAAACTTTTACTCTAGTTTTTCAGTGTGTTTCCTAGTGCCGGTTTGAAGTTCCTGCAGTTTTCACTGTAAAACCGAGTTGGAGCTAGTACCTCCCCATATATATGTATGGAGTGTAGTTTGCAACTGAAAAGGAACTTTGTGTTCCCAACAATCTAGTTGAAGGACGGCTTTCACACACACTTATCTCTCAGAACTGAGCATGTGGAGAGACGTTCGTTCATCTAGCACAAAGGGAACGGGTTGCAGGAGAAACTTTTACTCTAGATTTTCAGTGTGTTTCCTAGTGCCGGTTTGAAGTTCCTGCAGTTTTCACTGTAAAACCGAGTTGGAGCTAGTACCTCCCCATATATATGTATGGATTGTAGTTTGCAACTGAAAAGGAACTTTGTGTTCCCAACAATCTAGTTGAAGGACGGCTTTCACACACACTTATCTCTCAGAACTGAGCAGGTGGAGAGACGTTCGTTCATCTAGCACAAAGGGAACGGGTTGCAGGAGAAACTTTTACTCTAGATTTTCAGTGTGTTTCCTAGTGCCGGTTTGAAGTTCCTGCAGTTTTCACTGTAAAACCGAGGTGGAGCTTGTACCTCCCCATATATATGTATGGAGTGTAGTTTGCAACTGAAAAGGAACTTTGTGTTCCCAACAATCTAGTTGAAGGACGGCTTTCACACACACATATCTCTCAGAACTGAGCATGTGGAGAGACGTTCGTTCATCTAGCACAAAGGGAACGGGTTGCAGGAGAAACTTTTACTCTAGTTTTTCAGTGTGTTTCCTAGTGCCGGTTTGAAGTTCCTGCAGTTTTCACTGTAAAACCGAGTTGGAGCTAGTACCTCCCCATATATATGTATGGAGTGTAGTTTGCAACTGAAAAGGAACTTTGTGTTCCCAACAATCTAGTTGAAGGACGGCTTTCACACATACTTCTCTCTCAGAACTGAGCATAGAGACGTTCGTTCATCTAGCACAAAGGGAACGGGTTGCAGGAGAAACTTTTACCCTAGTTTCTCAGTGTGTTTCCTAGTGCCGGTTTGAAGTTCCTGCAGTTTTCACTGTAAAACCGAGTTGGAGCTAGTACCTCCCCATATATATGTATGGAGTGTAGTTTGCAACTGAAAAGGAACTTGGTGTTCCCAACAATCTAGTTGAAGGACGGCTTTCACACACACTTATCTCTCAGAACTGAGCATGTGGAGAGACGTTCGTTCATCTAGCACAAAGGGAACGGGTTGCAGGAGAAACTTTTACTCTAGTTTCTCAGTGTGTTTCCTAGTGCCGGTTTGAAGTTCCTGCAGTTTTCACTGTAAAACCGAGTTGGAGCTAGTACCTCCCCATATATATGTATGGAGTGTAGTTTGCAACTGAAAAGGAACTTTGTGTTCCCAACAATCTAGTTGAAGGACGGCTTTCACACACACTTATCTCTCAGAACTGAGCATGTGGAGAGACGTTCGTTCATCTAGCACAAAGGGAACGGGTTGCAGGAGAAACTTTTACTCTAGTTTCTCAGTGTGTTTCCTAGTGCCGGTTTGAAGTTCCTGCAGTTTTCACTGTAAAACCGAGTTGGAGCTAGTACCTCCCCATATATATGTATGGAGTGTAGTTTGCAACTGAAAAGGAACTTTGTGTTCCCAACAATCTAGTTGAAGGACGGCTTACACACACACTTAACTCTCAGAACTGAGCATGTGGAGAGACGTTCGTTCATCTAGCACAAAGGGAACGGGTTGCAGGAGAAACTTTTACTCTAGTTTCTCAGTGTGTTTCCTAGTGCCGGTTTGAAGTTCCTGCAGTTTTCACTGTAAAACCGAGTTGGAGCTATTACCTCCCCATATATATGTATGGAGTGCAGTTTGCAACTGAAAAGGAACTTTGTGTTCCCAACAATCTAGTTGAAGGACGGCTTTCACACATACTTATCTCTCAGAACTGAGCATGTGGAGAGACGTTCGTTCATCTAGCACAAAGGGAACGGGTTGCAGGAGAAACTTTTACTCTAGTTTCTCAGTGTGTTTCCTAATGCCGGTTTGAAGTTCCTGCAGTTTTCACTGTAAAACCGAGTTGGAGCTAGTACCTCCCCATATATATGTATGGAGTGTAGTTTGCAACTGAAAAGGAACTTTGTGTTCCCAACAATCTAGTTGAAGGACGGCTTTCACACACACTTATCTCTCAGAACTGAGCATGTGGAGAGACGTTCGTTCATCTAGCACAAAGGGAACGGGTTGCAGGAGAAACTTTTACTCTAGTTTCTCAGTGTGTTTCCTAGTGCCGGTTTGAAGTTCCTGCAGTTTTCACTGTAAAACCGAGTTGGAGCTAGTACCTCCCCATATATATGTATGGAGTGTAGTTTGCAACTGAAAAGGAACTTTGTGTTCCCAACAATCTAGTTGAAGGACGGCTTTCACACACAATTATCTCTCAGAACTGAGCATGTGGAGAGACGTTCGTTCATCTAGCACAAAGGGAACGGGTTGCAGGAGAAACTTTTACTCTAGTTTCTCAGTGTGTTTCCTAGTGCCGGTTTGAAGTTCCTGCAGTTTTCACTGTAAAACCGAGTTGGAGCTAGTACCTCCCCATATATATGTATGGAGTGTAGTTTGCAACTGAAAAGGAACTTTGTGTTCCCAACAATCTAGTTGAAGGACGGCTTTCACACACACTTATCTCTCAGAACTGAGCATGGGGAGAGACGTTCGTTCATCTAGCACAAAGGGAACGGGTTGCAGGAGAAACTTTTACTCTAGTTTCTCAGTGTGTTTCCTAGTGCCGGTTTGAAGTTCCTGCAGTTTTCACTGTAAAACCGAGTTGGAGCTAGTACCTCCCCATATATATGTATGGAGTGTAGTTTGCAACTGAAAAGGAACTTTGTGTTCCCAACAATCTAGTTGAAGGACGGCTTTCACACACACTTATCTCTCAGAACTGAGCATGTGGAGAGACGTTCGTTCATCTAGCACAAAGGGAACGGGTTGCAGGAGAAACTTTTACTCTAGTTTCTCAGTGTGTTTCCTAGTGCCGGTTTGAAGTTCCTGCAGTTTTCACTGTAAAACCGAGTTGGAGCTAGTACCTCCCCATATATATGTATGGAGTGTAGTTTGCAACTGAAAAGGAACTTTGTGTTCCCAACAATCTAGTTGAAGGACGGCTTTCACACACACTTATCTCTCAGAACTGAGCATGTGGAGAGACGTTCGTTCATCTAGCACAAAGGGAACGGGTTGCAGGAGAAACTTTTACTCTAGTTTCTCAGTGTGTTTCCTAGTGCCGGTTTGAAGTTCCTGCAGTTTTCACTGTAAAACCGAGTTGGAGCTAGTACCTCCCCATATATATGTATGGAGTGTAGTTTGCAACTGAAAAGGAACTTTGTGTTCCCAACAATCTAGTTGAAGGACGGCTTTCACACACACTTATCTCTCATAACTGAGCATGTGGAGAGACGTTCGTTCATCTAGCACAAAGGGAACGGGTTGCAGGAGAAACTTTTACTCTAGTTTCTCAGTGTGTTTCCTAGTGCCGGTTTGAAGTTCCTGCAGTTTTCACTGTAAAACCGAGTTGGAGCTAGTACCTCCCCATATATATGTATGGAGTGTAGTTTGCAACTGAAAAGGAACTTTGTGTTCCCAACAATCTAGTTGAAGGACGGCTTTCACACACACTTATCTCTCAGAACTGAGCATGTGGAGAGACGTTCGTTCATCTAGCACAAAGGGAACGGGTTGCAGGAGAAACTTTTACTCTAGTTTCTCAGTGTGTTTCCTAGTGCCGGTTTGAAGTTCCTGCAGTTTTCACTGTAAAACCGAGTTGGAGCTAGTACCTCCCCATATATATGTATGGAGTGTAGTTTGCAACTGAAAAGGAACTTTGTGTTCCCAACAATCTAGTTGAAGGACGGCTTTCACACACACTTATCTCTCAGAACTGAGCATGTGGAGAGACGTTCGTTCATCTAGCACAAAGGGAACGGGTTGCAGGAGAAACTTTTACTCTAGTTTCTCAGTGTGTTTCCTAGTGCCGATTTGAAGTTCCTGCAGTTTTCACTGTAAAACCGAGTTGGAGCTAGTACCTCCCCATATATATGTATGGAGTGTAGTTTGCAACTGAAAAGGAACTTTGTGTTCCCAACAATCTAGTTGAAGGACGGCTTTCACACACACTTATCTCTCAGAACTGAGCATGTGGAGAGACGTTCGTTCATCTAGCACAAAGGGAACGGGTTGCAGGAGAAACTTTTACTCTAGTTTCTCAGTGTGTTTCCTAGTGCCGGTTTGAAGTTCCTGCAGTTTTCACTGTAAAACCGAGTTGGAGCTAGTACCTCCCCATATATATGTATGGAGTGTAGTTTGCAACTGAAAAGGAACTTGGTGTTCCCAACAATCTAGTTGAAGGACGGCTTTCACACACACTTATCTCTCAGAACTGAGCATGTGGAGAGACGTTCGTTCATCTAGCACAAAGGGAACGGGTTGCAGGAGAAACTTTTACTCTAGTTTCTCAGTGTGTTTCCTAGTGCCGGTTTGAAGTTCCTGCAGTTTTCACTGTAAAACCGAGTTGGAGCTAGTACCTCCCCATATATATGTATGGAGTGTAGTTTGCAACTGAAAAGGAACTTTGTGTTCCCAACAATCTAGTTGAAGGACGGCTTTCACACACACTTATCTCTCAGAACTGAGCATGTGGAGAGACGTTCGTTCATCTAGCACAAAGGGAACGGGTTGCAGGAGAAACTTTTACTCTAGTTTCTCAGTGTGTTTCCTAGTGCCGGTTTGAAGTTCCTGCAGTTTTCACTGTAAAACCGAGTTGGAACTAGTACCTCCCCATATATATGTATGGAGTGTAGTTTGCAACTGAAAAGGAACTTTGTGTTCCCAACAATCTAGTTGAAGGACGGCTTTCACACACACTTATCTCTCAGAACTGAGCATGTGGAGAGACGTTCGTTCATCTAGCACAAAGGGAACGGGTTGCAGGAGAAACTTTTACTCTAGTTTCTCAGTGTGTTTCCTAGTGCCGGTTTGAAGTTCCTGCAGTTTTCACTGTAAAACCGAGTTGGAGCTAGTACCTCCCCATATATATGTATGGAGTGTAGTTTGCAACTGAAAAGGAACTTTGTGTTCCCAACAATCTAGTTGAAGGACGGCTTTCACACACACTTATCTCTCAGAACTGAGCATGTGGAGAGACGTTCGTTCATCTAGCACAAAGGGAACGGGTTGCAGGAGAAACTTTTACTCTAGTTTCTCAGTGTGTTTCCTAGTGCCGATTTGAAGTTCCTGCAGTTTTCAGTGTAAAACCGAGTTGGAGCTAGTACCTCCCCATATATATGTATGGAGTGTAGTTTGCAACTGAAAAGGAACTTTGTGTTCCCAACAATCTAGTTGAAGGACGGCTTTCACACACACTTATCTCTCAGAACTGAGCATGTGGAGAGACGTTCGTTCATCTAGCACAAAGGGAACGGGTTGCAGGAGAAACTTTTACTCTAGTTTCTCAGTGTGTTTCCTAGTGCCGGTTTGAAGTTCCTGCAGTTTTCACTGTAAAACCGAGTTGGAGCTAGTACCTCCCCATATATATGTATGGAGTGTAGTTTGCAACTGAAAAGGAACTTTGTGTTCCCAACAATCTAGTTGAAGGACGGCTTTCACACACACTTATCTCTCAGAACTGAGCATGTGGAGAGACGTTCGTTCATCTAGCACAAAGGGAACGGGTTGCAGGAGAAACTTTTACTCTAGTTTCTCAGTGTGTTTCCTAGTGCCGGTTTGAAGTTCCTGCAGTTTTCACTGTAAAACCGAGTTGGAGCTAGTAACTCCCCATATATATGTATGGAGTGTAGTTTGCAACTGAAAAGGAACTTTGTGTTCCCAACAATCTAGTTGAAGGACGGCTTTCACACACACTTATCTCTCAGAACTGAGCATGTGGAGAGACGTTCGTTCATCTAGCACAAAGGGAACGGGTTGCAGGAGAAACTTTTACTCTAGTTTCTCAGTGTGTTTCCTAGTGCCGGTTTGAAGTTCCTGCAGTTTTCACTGTAAAACCGAGTTGGAGCTAGTACCTCCCCATATATATGTATGGAGTGTAGTTTGCAACTGAAAAGGAACTTTGTGTTCCCAACAATCTAGTTGAAGGACGGCTTTCACACACACTTATCTCTCAGAACTGAGCATGTGGAGAGACGTTCGTTCATCTAGCACAAAGGGAACGGGTTGCAGGAGAAACTTTTACTCTAGTTTCTCAGTGTGTTTCCTAGTGCCGATTTGAAGTTCCTGCAGTTTTCAGTGTAAAACCGAGTTGGAGCTAGTACCTCCACATATATATGTATGGAGTGTAGTTTGCAACTGAAAAGGAACTTTGTGTTCCCAACAATCTAGTTGAAGGACGGCTTTCACACACACTTATCTCTCAGAACTGAGCAGGTGGAGAGACGTTCGTTCATCTAGCACAAAGGGAACGGGTTGCAGGAGAAACTTTTACTCTAGTTTCTCAGTGTGTTTCCTAGTGCCGGTTTGAAGTTCCTGCAGTTTTCACTGTAAAACCGAGTTGGAGCTAGTACCTCCCCATATATATGTATGGAGTGTAGTTTGCAACTGAAAAGGAACTTTGTGTTCCCAACAATCTAGTTGAAGGACGGCTTTCACAAACACTTATCTCTCAGAACTGAGCAGGTGGAGAGACGTTCGTTCATCTAGCACAAAGGGAACGGGTTGCAGGAGAAACTTTTACTCTAGTTTCTCAGTGTGTTTCCTAATGCCGGTTTGAAGTTCCTGCAGTTTTCACTGTAAAACCGAGTTGGAGCTAGTACCTCCCCATATATATGTATGGAGTGTAGTTTGCAACTGAAAAGGAACTTTGTGTTCCCAACAATCTAGTTGAAGGACGGCTTTCACACACACTTATCTCTCAGAACTGAGCATGTGGAGAGACGTTCGTTCATCTAGCACAAAGGGAACGGGTTGCAGGAGAAACTTTTACTCTAGTTTCTCAGTGTGTTTCCTAGTGCCGGTTTGAAGTTCCTGCAGTTTTCACTGTAAAACCGAGTTGGAGCTAGTACCTCCCCATATATATGTATGGAGTGTAGTTTGCAACTGAAAAGGAACTTTGTGTTCCCAACAATCTAGTTGAAGGACGGCTTTCACACACAATTATCTCTCAGAACTGAGCATGTGGAGAGACGTTCGTTCATCTAGCACAAAGGGAACGGGTTGCAGGAGAAACTTTTACTCTAGTTTCTCAGTGTGTTTCCTAGTGCCGGTTTGAAGTTCCTGCAGTTTTCACTGTAAAACCGAGTTGGAGCTAGTACCTCCCCATATATATGTATGGAGTGTAGTTTGCAACTGAAAAGGAACTTTGTGTTCCCAACAATCTAGTTGAAGGACGGCTTTCACACACACTTATCTCTCAGAACTGAGCATGGGGAGAGACGTTCGTTCATCTAGCACAAAGGGAACGGGTTGCAGGAGAAACTTTTACTCTAGTTTCTCAGTGTGTTTCCTAGTGCCGGTTTGAAGTTCCTGCAGTTTTCACTGTAAAACCGAGTTGGAGCTAGTACCTCCCCATATATATGTATGGAGTGTAGTTTGCAACTGAAAAGGAACTTTGTGTTCCCAACAATCTAGTTGAAGGACGGCTTTCACACACACTTATCTCTCAGAAGTGAGCATGTGGAGAGACGTTCGTTCATCTAGCACAAAGGGAACGGGTTGCAGGAGAAACTTTTACTCTAGTTTCTCAGTGTGTTTCCTAGTGCCGGTTTGAAGTTCCTGCAGTTTTCACTGTAAAACCGAGTTGGAGCTAGTACCTCCCCATATATATGTATGGAGTGTAGTTTGCAACTGAAAAGGAACTTTGTGTTCCCAACAATCTAGTTGAAGGACGGCTTTCACACACACTTATCTCTCAGAACTGAGCAAGTGGAGAGACGTTCGTTCATCTAGCACAAAGGGAACGGGTTGCAGGAGAAACTTTTACTCTACTTTCTCAGTGTGTTTCCTAGTGCCGGTTTGAAGTTCTTGCAGTTTTCACTGTAAAACCGAGTTGGAGCTAGTACCTCCCCATATATATGTATGGAGTGTAGTTTGCAACTGAAAAGGAACTTTGTGTTCCCAACAGTCTAGTTGAAGGACGGCTTTCACACACACTTATCTCTCAGAACTGAGCATGTGGAGAGACGTT
The DNA here is from genome assembly GCF_048773025.1 of Camelus bactrianus. Classification (NCBI taxonomy): domain Eukaryota; kingdom Metazoa; phylum Chordata; class Mammalia; order Artiodactyla; family Camelidae; genus Camelus; species Camelus bactrianus. Next base: position 3,873,775 of record NC_133549.1, on the reverse strand, counting down.
CGTTCATCTAGCACAAAGGGAACGTGTTGCAGGAGAAACTTTTACTCTAGTTTCTCAGTGTTTTTCCTAGTGCCGGTTTGAAGTTCCTGCAGTTTTCACTGTAAAACCGAGTTGGAGCTAGTACCTCCCCATATATATGTATGGAGTGTAGTTTGCAACTGAAAAGGAACTTTGTGTTCCCAACAATCTAGTTGAAGGACGGCTTTCACACACACTTATCTCTCAGAACAGAGCAGGTGGAGAGACGTTCGTTCATCTAGCACAAAGGGAACGGGTTGCAGGAGAAACTTTTACTCTAGTTTCTCAGTGTGTTTCCTAGTGCCGGTTTGAAGTTCCTGCAGTTTTCACTGTAAAACCGAGTTGGAGCTAGTACCTCCCCATATATATGTATGGAGTGTTGTTTGCAACTGAAAAGGAACTTTGTGTTCCCAACAATCTAGTTGAAGGACGGCTTTCACACACACTTATCTCTCAGAACTGAGCATGTGGAGAGACGTTCGTTCATCTAGCACAAAGGGAACGGGTTGCAGGAGAAACTTTTACTCTAGTTTCTCAGTGTGTTTCCTAGTGCCGGTTTGAAGTTCCTGCAGTTTTCACTGTAAAACCGAGTTGGAGCTAGTACCTCCCCATATATATGTATGGAGTGTAGTTTGCAACTGAAAAGGAACTTTGTGTTCCCAACAATCTAGTTGAAGGACGGCTTTCACACACACTTATCTCTCAGAACTGAGCATGTGGAGAGACGTTCGTTCATCTAGCACAAAGGGAAAGGGTTGCAGGAGAAACTTTTACCCTAGTTTCTCAGTGTGTTTCCTAGTGCCGGTTTGAAGTTCCTGCAGTTTTCACTGTAAAACCGAGTTGGAGCTAGTACCTCCCCATATATATGTATGGAGTGTAGTTTGCAACTGAAAAGGAACTTTGTGTTCCCAACAATCTAGTTGAAGGACGGCTTTCACACACACTTATCTCTCAGAACTGAGCATGTGGAGATACGTTCGTTCATCTAGCACAAAGGGAACGGGTTGCAGGAGAAACTTTTACTCTACTTTCTCAGTGTGTTTCCTAGTGCCGGTTTGAAGTTCCTGCAGTTTTCACTGTAAAACCGAGTTGGAGCTAGTACCTCCCCATATATATGTATGGAGTGTAGTTTGCAACTGAAAAGGAACTTTGTGTTCCCAACAATCTAGTTGAAGGACGGCTTTCACACACACTTATCTCTCAGAACTGAGCAAGTGGAGAGACGTTCGTTCATCTAGCACAAAGGGAACGGGTTGCAGGAGAAACTTTTACTCTAGTTTCTCAGTGTGTTTCCTAGTGCCGGTTTGAAGTTCCTGCAGTTTTCACTGTAAAACCGAGTTGGAGCTAGTACCTCCCCATATATATGTATGGAGTGTAGTTTGCAACTGAAAAGGAACTTTGTGTTCCCAACAGTCTAGTTGAAGGACGGCTTTCACACACACTTATCTCTCAGAACTGAGCATGTGGAGAGACGTTCGTTCATCTAGCACAAAGGGAACGGGTTGCAGGAGAAACTTTTACTCTAGTTTCTCAGTGTGTTTCCTAGTGCCGGTTTGAAGTTCCTGCAGTTTTCACTGTAAAACCGAGTTGGAGCTAGTACCTCCCCATATATATGTATGGAGTGTAGTTTGCAACTGAAAAGGAACTTTGTGTTCCCAACAATCTAGTTGAAGGACGGCTTTCACACACACTTATCTCTCAGAACTGAGCATGTGGAGAGACGTTCGTTCATCTAGCGCAAAGGGAACGGGTTGCAGGAGAAACTTTTACTCTAGTTTCTCAGTGTGTTTCCTAGTGCCGGTTTGAAGCTCCTGCAGGTTTCACTGTAAAATCGAGTTGGAGCTAGTACCTCCCCATATATATGTATGGAGTGTAGTTTGCAACTGAAAAGGAACTTTGTGTTCCCAACAATCTAGTTGAAGGACGGCTTTCACACACACTTATCTCTCAGAACTGAGCATGTGGAGAGACGTTCGTTCATCTAGCACAAAGGGAACGGGTTGCAGGAGAAACTTTTACTCTAGTTTCTCAGTGTGTTTCCTAGTGCCGGTTTGAATTTCCTGCAGTTTTCACTGTAAAACCGAGTTGGAGCTAGTACCTCCCCATATATATGTATGGAGTGTAGTTTGCAACTGAAAAGGAACTTTGTGTTCCCAACAATCTAGTTGAAGGACGGCTTTCACACACACTTATCTCTCAGAACTGAGCATGTGGAGAGACGTTCGTTCATCTAGCACAAAGGGAACGGGTTGCAGGGGAAACTTTTACTCTAGATTTTCAGTGTGTTTCCTAGTGCCGGTTTGAAGTTCCTGCAGTTTTCACTGTAAAACAGTGTTGGAGCTAGTACCTCCCCATATATATGTATGGAGTGTAGTTTGCAACTGAAAAGGAACTTTGTGTTCCCAACAATCTAGTTGAAGGACGGCTTTCACACACACTTATCTCTCAGAACTGAGCAGGTGGAGAGACGTTCGTTCATCTAGCACAAAGGGAACGGGTTGCAGGAGAAACTTTTACTCTAGTTTCTCAGTGTGTTTCCTAGTGCCGGTTTGAAGTTCCTGCAGTTTTCACTGTAAAACCGAGTTGGAGCTAGTACCTCCCCATATATATGTATGGAGTGTAGTTTGCAACTGAAAAGGAACTTTGTGTTCCCAACAATCTAGTTGAAGGACGGCTTTCACACACACTTATCTCTCAGAACTGAGCAAGTGGAGAGACGTTCGTTCATCTAGCACAAAGGGAACGGGTTGCAGGAGAAACTTTTAATCTAGTTTCTCAGTGTGTTTCCTAGTGCCGGTTTGAAGTTCCTGCAGTTTTCACTGTAAAACCGAGTTGGAGCTAGTACCTCCCCATATATATGTATGGAGTGTAGTTTGCAACTGAAAAGGAACTTTGTGTTCCCAACAATCTAGTTGAAGGACGGCTTTCACACATACTTATCTCTCAGAACTGAGCATGTGGGGAGACGTTCGTTCATCTAGCACAAAGGGAACGGGTTGCAGGAGAAACTTTTACTCTAGTTTCTCAGTGTGTTTCCTAGTGCCGGTTTGAAGTTCCTGCAGTTTTCACTGTAAAACCGAGTTGGAGCTAGTACCTCCCCATATATATGTATGGAGTGTAGTTTGCAACTGAAAAGGAACTTTGTGTTCCCAACAATCTAGTTGAAGGACGGCTTTCACACACACTTATCTCTCAGAACTGAGCATGTGGAGAGACGTTCGTTCATCTAGCACAAAGGGAACGGGTTGCAGGAGAAACTTTTACTCTAGATTTTCAGTGTGTTTCCTAGTGCCGGTTTGAAGTTCCTGCAGTTTTCACTGTAAAACCGAGTTGGAGCTAGTACCTCCCCATATATATGTATGGAGTGTAGTTTGCAACTGAAAAGGAACTTTGTGTTCCCAACAATCTAGTTGAAGGACGGCTTTCACACACACTTATCTCTCAGAACTGAGCATGTGGAGAGACGTTCGTTCATCTAGCGCAAAGGGAACGGGTTGCAGGAGAAACTTTTACTCTACTATCTCAGTGTGTTTCCTAGTGCCGGTTTGAAGCTCCTGCAGGTTTCACTGTAAAATCGAGTTGGAGCTAGTACCTCCCCATATATATGTATGGAGTGTAGTTTGCAACTGAAAAGGAACTTTGTGTTCCCAACAATCTAGTTGAAGGACGGCTTTCACACACACTTATCTCTCAGAACTGAGCATGTGGAGAGACGTTCGTTCATCTAGCACAAAGGGAACGGGTTGCAGGAGAAACTTTTACTCTAGTTTCTCAGTGTGTTTCCTAGTGCCGGTTTGAATTTCCTGCAGTTTTCACTGTAAAACCGAGTTGGAGCTAGTACCTCCCCATATATATGTATGGAGTGTAGTTTGCAACTGAAAAGGAACTTTGTGTTCCCAACAATCTAGTTGAAGGACGGCTTTCACACACACTTATCTCTCAGAACTGAGCATGTGGAGAGACGTTCGTTCATCTAGCACAAAGGGAACGGGTTGCAGGGGAAACTTTTACTCTAGATTTTCAGTGTGTTTCCTAGTGCCGGTTTGAAGTTCCTGCAGTTTTCACTGTAAAACAGTGTTGGAGCTAGTACCTCCCCATATATATGTATGGAGTGTAGTTTGCAACTGAAAAGGAACTTTGTGTTCCCAACAATCTAGTTGAAGGACGGCTTTCACACACACTTATCTCTCAGACCTGAGCATGTGGAGAGACGTTCGTTCATCTAGCACAAAGGGAACGGGTTGCAGGAGAAACTTTTACTCTAGTTTCTCAGTGTGTTTCCTAGTGCCGGTTTGAAGTTCCTGCAGTTTTCACTGTAAAACAGAGTTGGAGCTAGTACCTCCACATATATATGTATGGAGTGTAGTTTGCAACTGAAAAGGAACTTTGTGTTCCCAACAATCTAGTTGAAGGACGGCTTTCACACACACTTATCTCTCAGAACTGAGCAAGTGGAGAGACGTTCGTTCATCTAGCACAAAGGGAACGGGTTGCAGGAGAAACTTTTACTCTACTTTCTCAGTGTGTTTCCTAGTGCCGGTTTGAAGTTCTTGCAGTTTTCACTGTAAAACCGAGTTGGAGCTAGTACCTCCCCATATATATGTATGGAGTGTAGTTTGCAACTGAAAAGGAACTTTGTGTTCCCAACAGTCTAGTTGAAGGACGGCTTTCACACACACTTATCTCTCAGAACTGAGCATGTGGAGAGACGTTCGTTCATCTAGCACAAAGGGAACGTGTTGCAGGAGAAACTTTTACTCTAGTTTCTCAGTGTTTTTCCTAGTGCCGGTTTGATGTTCCTGCAGTTTTCACTGTAAAACCGAGTTGGAGCTAGTACCTCCCCATATATATGTATGGAGTGTAGTTTGCAACTGAAAAGGAACTTTGTGTTCCCAACAATCTAGTTGAAGGACGGCTTTCACACACACTTATCTCTCAGAACAGAGCAGGTGGAGAGACGTTCGTTCATCTAGCACAAAGGGAACGGGTTGCAGGAGAAACTTTTACTCTAGTTTCTCAGTGTGTTTCCTAGTGCCGGTTTGAAGTTCCTGCAGTTTTCACTGTAAAACCGAGTTGGAGCTAGTACCTCCCCATATATATGTATGGAGTGTTGTTTGCAACTGAAAAGGAACTTTGTGTTCCCAACAATCTAGTTGAAGGACGGCTTTCACACACACTTATCTCTCAGAACTGAGCATGTGGAGAGACGTTCGTTCATCTAGCACAAAGGGAACGGGTTGCAGGAGAAACTTTTACTCTAGTTTCTCAGTGTGTTTCCTAGTGCCGGTTTGAAGTTCCTGCAGTTTTCACTGTAAAACCGAGTTGGAGCTAGTACCTCCCCATATATATGTATGGAGTGTAGTTTGCAACTGAAAAGGAACTTTGTGTTCCCAACAATCAAGTTGAAGGACGGCTTTCACACACACTTATCTCTCAGAACTGAGCATGTGGAGAGACGTTCGTTCATCTAGCACAAAGGGAAAGGGTTGCAGGAGAAACTTTTACCCTAGTTTCTCAGTGTGTTTCCTAGTGCCGGTTTGAAGTTCCTGCAGTTTTCACTGTAAAACCGAGTTGGAGCTAGTACCTCCCCATATATATGTATGGAGTGTAGTTTGCAACTGAAAAGGAACTTTGTGTTCCCAACAATCTAGTTGAAGGACGGCTTTCACACACACTTATCTCTCAGAACTGAGCATGTGGAGATACGTTCGTTCATCTAGCACAAAGGGAACGGGTTGCAGGAGAAACTTTTACTCTACTTTCTCAGTGTGTTTCCTAGTGCCGGTTTGAAGTTCCTGCAGTTTTCACTGTAAAACCGAGTTGGAGCTAGTACCTCCCCATATATATGTATGGAGTGTAGTTTGCAACTGAAAAGGAACTTTGTGTTCCCAACAATCTAGTTGAAGGACGGCTTTCACACACACTTATCTCTCAGAACTGAGCAAGTGGAGAGACGTTCGTTCATCTAGCACAAAGGGAACGGGTTGCAGGAGAAACTTTTACTCTACTTTCTCAGTGTGTTTCCTAGTGCCGGTTTGAAGTTCCTGCAGTTTTCACTGTAAAACCGAGTTGGAGCTAGTACCTCCCCATATATATGTATGGAGTGTAGTTTGCAACTGAAAAGGAACTTTGTGTTCCCAACAGTCTAGTTGAAGGACGGCTTTCACACACACTTATCTCTCAGAACTGAGCATGTGGAGAGACGTTCGTTCATCTAGCACAAAGGGAACGGGTTGCAGGAGAAACTTTTACTCTAGTTTCTCAGTGTGTTTCCTAGTGCCGGTTTGAAGTTCCTGCAGTTTTCACTGTAAAACCGAGTTGGAGCTAGTACCTCCCCATATATATGTATGGAGTGTAGTTTGCAACTGAAAAGGAACTTTGTGTTCCCAACAATCTAGTTGAAGGACGGCTTTCACACACACTTATCTCTCATAACTGAGCATGTGGAGAGACGTTCGTTCATCTAGCACAAAGGGAACGGGTTGCAGGAGAAACTTTTACTCTAGTTTCTCAGTGTGTTTCCTAGTGCCGGTTTGAAGTTCCTGCAGTTTTCACTGTAAAACCGAGTTGGAGCTAGTACCTCCCCATATATATTTATGGAGTGTAGTTTGCAACTGAAAAGGAACTTTGTGTTCCCAACAATCTAGTTGAAGGACGGCTTTCACACACACTTATCTCTCAGAACTGAGCATGTGGAGAGACGTTCGTTCATCTAGCACAAAGGGAAAGGGTTGCAGGAGAAACTTTTACCCTAGTTTCTCAGTGTGTTTCCTAGTGCCGGTTTGAAGTTCCTGCAGTTTTCCCTGTAAAACCGAGTTGGAGCTAGTACCTCCCCATATATATTTATGGAGTGTAGTTTGCAACTGAAAAGGAACTTTGTGTTCCCAACAATCTAGTTGAAAAACGGCTTTCACACACACTTATCTCTCAGAACTGAGCATGTGGAGAGACGTTCGTTCATCTAGCACAAAGGGAACAGGTTGCAGGGAAACTTTTACTCTAGTTTCTCAGTGTGTTTCCTAGTGCCGGTTTGAAGTTCCTGCAGTTTTCACTGTAAAACCGAGTTGGAGCTAGTACCTCCCCATATATATGTATGGAGTGTAGTTTGCAACTGAAAAGGAACTTTGTGTTCCCAACAATCTAGTTGAAGGACGGCTTTCACACACACTTATCTCTCAGAACTGAGCATGTGGAGAGACGTTCGTTCATCTAGCACAAAGGGAACGGGTTGCAGGAGAAACTTTTACACTACTTTCTCAGTGTGTTTCCTAGTGCCGGTTTGAAGTTCCTGCAGTTTTCACTGTAAAACCGAGTTGGAGCTAGTACCTCCCCATATATATGTATGGAGTGTAGTTTGCAACTGAAAAGGAACTTTGTGTTCCCAACAGTCTAGTTGAAGGACGGCTTTCACACACACTTATCTCTCAGAACTGAGCATGTGGAGAGACGTTCGTTCATCTAGCACAAAGGGAACGGGTTGCAGGGGAAACTTTTACTCTAGTTTCTCAGTGTGTTTCCTAGTGCCGGTTTGAAGTTCCTGCAGTTTTCACTGTAAAACCGAGTTGGAGCTAGTACCTCCCCATATATATGTATGGAGTGTAGTTTGCAACTGAAAAGGAACTTTGTGTTCCCAACAATCTAGTTGAAGGACGGCTTTCACACACACTTATCTCTCAGCACTGAGCATGTGGAGAGACGTTCGTTCATCTAGCACAAAGGGAACGGGTTGCAGGAGAAACTTTTACTCTAGTTTCTCAGTGTGTTTCCTAGTGCCGGTTTGAAGTTCCTGCAGTTTTCACTGTAAAACAGAGTTGGAGCTAGTACCTCCACATATATATGTATGGAGTGTAGTTTGCAACTGAAAAGGAACTTTGTGTTCCCAACAATCTAGTTGAAGGACGGCTTTCACACACACTTATCTCTCAGAACTGAGCAGGTGGAGAGACGTTCGTTCATCTAGCACAAAGGGAACGGGTTGCAGGTGAAACTTTTACTCTAGTTTCTCAGTGTGTTTCCTAGTGCCGGTTTGAAGTTCCTGCAGTTTTCACTGTAAAACCGAGTTGGAGCTAGTACCTCCCCATATATATGTATGGAGTGTAGTTTGCAACTGAAAAGGAACTTTGTGTTCCCAACAATCTAGTTGAAGGACGGCTTTCACACACACTTATCTCTCAGAACTGAGCATGTGGAGAGACGTTCGTTCATCTAGCACAAAGGGAACGGGTTGCAGGAGAAACTTTTACTCTAGTTTCTCAGTGTGTTTCCTAGTGCCCGTTTGAAGTTCCTGCAGTTTTCACTGTAAAACCGAGTTGGAGCTAGTACCTCCCCATATATATGTATGGAGTGTAGTTTGCAACTGAAAAGGAACTTTGTGTTCCCAACAATCTAGTTGAAGTACGGCTTTCACACACACTTATCTCTCAGAACTGAGCATGTGGAGAGACGTTCGTTCATCTAGCACAAAGGGAACGGGTTGCAGGAGAAACTTTTACCCTAGTTTCTCAGTGTGTTTCCTAGTGCCGGTTTGAAGTTCCTGCAGTTTTCACTGTAAAACCGAGTTGGAGCTAGTACCTCCCCATATATATGTATGGAGTGTAGTTTGCAACTGAAAAGGAACTTTGTGTTCCCAACAATCTAGTTGAAGGACGGCTTTCACACACACTTATCTCTCAGAACTGAGCATGTGGAGAGACGTTCGTTCATCTATCACAAAGGGAACGGGTTGCAGGAGAAACTTTTATTCTAGTTTCTCAGTGTGTTTCCTAGTGCCGGTTTGAAGTTCCTGCAGTTTTCACTGTAAAACCGAGTTGGAGCTAGTACCTCCCCATATATATGTATGGAGTGTAGTTTGCAACTGAAAAGGAACTTTGTGTTCCCAACAATCTAGTTGAAGGACGGCTTTCACACACACTTATCTCTCAGAACTGAGCATGTGGAGAGACGTTCGTTCATCTAGCACAAAGGGAACGGGTTGCAGGAGAAACTTTTACTCTAGTTTCTCAGTGTGTTTCCTAGTGCCGGTTTGAAGTTCCTGCAGTTTTCACTGTAAAACCGAGTTGGAGCTAGTACCTCCCCATATATAAGTATGGAGTGTAGTTTGCAACTGAAAAGGAACTTTGTGTTCCCAACAATCTAGTTGAAGGACGGCTTTCACACACACTTATCTCTCAGAACTGAGCATGTGGAGAGACGTTCGTTCATCAAGCACAAAGGGAACGGGTTGCAGGAGAAACTTTTACTCTAGTTTCTCAGTGTGTTTCCTAGTGCCGGTTTGAAGTTCCTGCAGTTTTCACTGTAAAACCGAGTTGGAGCTAGTACCTCCCCATATATATGTATGGAGTGTTGTTTGCAACTGAAAAGGAACTTTGTGTTCCCAACAATCTAGTTGAAGGACGGCTTTCACACACACTTATCTCTCAGAACTGAGCATGTGGAGAGACGTTCGTTCATCTAGCACAAAGGGAAAGGGTTGCAGGAGAAACTTTTACCCTAGTTTCTCAGTGTGTTTCCTAGTGCCGGTTTGAAGTTCCTGCAGTTTTCACTGTAAAACCGAGTTGGAGCTAGTACCTCCCCATATATATGTATGGAGTGTAGTTTGCAACTGAAAAGGAACTTTGTGTTCCCAACAATCTAGTTGAAGGACGGCTTTCACACACACTTATCTCTCAGAACTGAGCATGTGGAGATACGTTCGTTCATCTAGCACAAAGGGAACGGGTTGCAGGAGAAACTTTTACTCTACTTTCTCAGTGTGTTTCCTAGTGCCGGTTTGAAGTTCCTGCAGTTTTCACTGTAAAACCGAGTTGGAGCTAGTACCTCCCCATATATATGTATGGAGTGTAGTTTGCAACTGAAAAGGAACTTTGTGTTCCCAACAATCTAGTTGAAGGACGGCTTTCACACACACTTATCTCTCAGAACTGAGCATGTGGAGAGACGTTCGTTCATCTAGCACAAAGGGAAAGGGTTGCAGGAGAAACTTTTACCCTAGTTTCTCAGTGTGTTTCCTAGTGCCGGTTTGAAGTTCCTGCAGTTTTCACTGTAAAACCGAGTTGGAGCTAGTACCTCCCCATATATATGTATGGAGTGTAGTTTGCAACTGAAAAGGAACTTTGTGTTCCCAACAATCTAGTTGAAGGACGGCTTTCACACACACTTATCTCTCAGAACTGAGCATGTGGAGATACGTTCGTTCATCTAGCACAAAGGGAACGGGTTGCAGGAGAAACTTTTACTCTACTTTCTCAGTGTGTTTCCTAGTGCCGGTTTGAAGTTCCTGCAGTTTTCACTGTAAAACCGAGTTGGAGCTAGTACCTCCCCATATATATGTATGGAGTGTAGTTTGCAACTGAAAAGGAACTTTGTGTTCCCAACAGTCTAGTTGAAGGACGGCTTTCACACACACTTATCTCTCAGAACTGAGCATGTGGAGAGACGTTCGTTCATCTAGCACAAAGGGAACGTGTTGCAGGAGAAACTTTTACTCTAGTTTCTCAGTGTTTTTCCTAGTGCCGGTTTGATGTTCCTGCAGTTTTCACTGTAAAACCGAGTTGGAGCTAGTACCTCCCCATATATATGTATGGAGTGTAGTTTGCAACTGAAAAGGAACTTTGTGTTCCCAACAATCTAGTTGAAGGACGGCTTTCACACACACTTATCTCTCAGAACAGAGCAGGTGGAGAGACGTTCGTTCATCTAGCACAAAGGGAACGGGTTGCAGGAGAAACTTTTACTCTAGTTTCTCAGTGTGTTTCCTAGTGCCGGTTTGAAGTTCCTGCAGTTTTCACTGTAAAACCGAGTTGGAGCTAGTACCTCCCCATATATATGTATGGAGTGTTGTTTGCAACTGAAAAGGAACTTTGTGTTCCCAACAATCTAGTTGAAGGACGGCTTTCACACACACTTATCTCTCAGAACTGAGCATGTGGAGAGACGTTCGTTCATCTAGCACAAAGGGAACGGGTTGCAGGAGAAACTTTTACTCTAGTTTCTCAGTGTGTTTCCTAGTGCCGGTTTGAAGTTCCTGCAGTTTTCACTGTAAAACCGAGTTGGAGCTAGTACCTCCCCATATATATGTATGGAGTGTAGTTTGCAACTGAAAAGGAACTTTGTGTTCCCAACAATCAAGTTGAAGGACGGCTTTCACACACACTTATCTCTCAGAACTGAGCATGTGGAGAGACGTTCGTTCATCTAGCACAAAGGGAAAGGGTTGCAGGAGAAACTTTTACCCTAGTTTCTCAGTGTGTTTCCTAGTGCCGGTTTGAAGTTCCTGCAGTTTTCACTGTAAAACCGAGTTGGAGCTAGTACCTCCCCATATATATGTATGGAGTGTAGTTTGCAACTGAAAAGGAACTTTGTGTTCCCAACAATCTAGTTGAAGGACGGCTTTCACACACACTTATCTCTCAGAACTGAGCATGTGGAGATACGTTCGTTCATCTAGCACAAAGGGAACGGGTTGCAGGAGAAACTTTTACTCTACTTTCTCAGTGTGTTTCCTAGTGCCGGTTTGAAGTTCCTGCAGTTTTCACTGTAAAACCGAGTTGGAGCTAGTACCTCCCCATATATATGTATGGAGTGTAGTTTGCAACTGAAAAGGAACTTTGTGTTCCCAACAATCTAGTTGAAGGACGGCTTTCACACACACTTATCTCTCAGAACTGAGCAAGTGGAGAGACGTTCGTTCATCTAGCACAAAGGGAACGGGTTGCAGGAGAAACTTTTACTCTACTTTCTCAGTGTGTTTCCTAGTGCCGGTTTGAAGTTCCTGCAGTTTTCACTGTAAAACCGTGTTGGAGCTAGTACCTCCCCATATATATGTATGGAGTGTAGTTTGCAACTGAAAAGGAACTTTGTGTTCCCAACAGTCTAGTTGAAGGACGGCTTTCACACACACTTATCTCTCAGAACTGAGCATGTGGAGAGACGTTCGTTCATCTAGCACAAAGGGAACGGGTTGCAGGAGAAACTTTTACTCTAGTTTCTCAGTGTGTTTCCTAGTGCCGGTTTGAAGTTCCTGCAGTTTTCACTGTAAAACCGAGTTGGAGCTAGTACCTCCCCATATATATGTATGGAGTGTAGTTTGCAACTGAAAAGGAACTTTGTGTTCCCAACAATCTAGTTGAAGGACGGCTTTCACACACACTTATCTCTCATAACTGAGCATGTGGAGAGACGTTCGTTCATCTAGCACAAAGGGAACGGGTTGCAGGAGAAACTTTTACTCTAGTTTCTCAGTGTGTTTCCTAGTGCCGGTTTGAAGTTCCTGCAGTTTTCACTGTAAAACCGAGTTGGAGCTAGTACCTCCCCATATATATTTATGGAGTGTAGTTTGCAACTGAAAAGGAACTTTGTGTTCCCAACAATCTAGTTGAAGGACGGCTTTCACACACACTTATCTCTCAGAACTGAGCATGTGGAGAGACGTTCGTTCATCTAGCACAAAGGGAACGGGTTGCAGGAGAAACTTTTACCCTAGTTTCTCAGTGTGTTTCCTAGTGCCGGTTTGAAGTTCCTGCAGTTTTCCCTGTAAAACCGAGTTGGAGCTAGTACCTCCCCATATATATTTATGGAGTGTAGTTTGCAACTGAAAAGGAACTTTGTGTTCCCAACAATCTAGTTGAAGGACGGCTTTCACACACACTTATCTCTCAGAACTGAGCATGTGGAGAGACGTTCGTTCATCTAGCACAAAGGGAACAGGTTGCAGGGAAACTTTTACTCTAGTTTCTCAGTGTGTTTCCTAGTGCCGGTTTGAAGTTCCTGCAGTTTTCACTGTAAAACCGAGTTGGAGCTAGTACCTCCCCATATATATGTATGGAGTGTAGTTTGCAACTGAAAAGGAACTTTGTGTTCCCAACAATCTAGTTGAAGGACGGCTTTCACACACACTTATCTCTCAGAACTGAGCATGTGGAGAGACGTTCGTTCATCTAGCACAAAGGGAACGGGTTGCAGGAGAAACTTTTACACTACTTTCTCAGTGTGTTTCCTAGTGCCGGTTTGAAGTTCCTGCAGTTTTCACTGTAAAACCGAGTTGGAGCTAGTACCTCCCCATATATATGTATGGAGTGTAGTTTGCAACTGAAAAGGAACTTTGTGTTCCCAACAGTCTAGTTGAAGGACGGCTTTCACACACACTTATCTCTCAGAACTGAGCATGTGGAGAGACGTTCGTTCATCTAGCACAAAGGGAACGGGTTGCAGGAGAAACTTTTACTCTAGTTTCTCAGTGTGTTTCCTAGTGCCGGTTTGAAGTTCCTGCAGTTTTCACTGTAAAACCGAGTTGGAGCTAGTACCTCCCCATATATATGTATGGAGTGTAGTTTGCAACTGAAAAGGAACTTTGTGTTCCCAACAATCTAGTTGAAGGACGGCTTTCACACACACTTATCTCTCAGCACTGAGCATGTGGAGAGACGTTCGTTCATCTAGCACAAAGGGAACGGGTTGCAGGAGAAACTTTTACTCTAGTTTCTCAGTGTGTTTCCTAGTGCCGGTTTGAAGTTCCTGCAGTTTTCACTGTAAAACAGAGTTGGAGCTAGTACCTCCACATATATATGTATGGAGTGTAGTTTGCAACTGAAAAGGAACTTTGTGTTCCCAACAATCTAGTTGAAGGACGGCTTTCACACACACTTATCTCTCAGAACTGAGCAGGTGGAGAGACGTTCGTTCATCTAGCACAAAGGGAACGGGTTGCAGGAGAAACTTTTACTCTAGTTTCTCAGTGTGTTTCCTAGTGCCGGTTTGAAGTTCCTGCAGTTTTCACTGTAAAACCGAGTTGGAGCTAGTACCTCCCCATATATATGTATGGAGTGTAGTTTGCAACTGAAAAGGAACTTTGTGTTCCCAACAATCTAGTTGAAGGACGGCTTTCACACACACTTATCTCTCAGAACTGAGCATGTGGAGAGACGTTCGTTCATCTAGCACAAAGGGAACGGGTTGCAGGAGAAACTTTTACTCTAGTTTCTCAGTGTGTTTCCTAGTGCCGGTTTGAAGTTCCTGCAGTTTTCACTGTAAAACCGAGTTGGAGCTAGTACCTCCCCATATATATGTATGGAGTGTAGTTTGCAACTGAAAAGGAACTTTGTGTTCCCAACAATCTAGTTGAAGTACGGCTTTCACACACACTTATCTCTCAGAACTGAGCATGTGGAGAGACGTTCGTTCATCTAGCACAAAGGGAACGGGTTGCAGGAGAAACTTTTACCCTAGTTTCTCAGTGTGTTTCCTAGTGCCGGTTTGAAGTTCCTGCAGTTTTCACTGTAAAACCGAGTTGGAGCTAGTACCTCCCCATATATATGTATGGAGTGTAGTTTGCAACTGAAAAGGAACTTTGTGTTCCCAACAATCTAGTTGAAGGACGGCTTTCACACACACTTATCTCTCAGAACTGAGCATGTGGAGAGACGTTCGTTCATCTATCACAAAGGGAACGGGTTGCAGGAGAAACTTTTACTCTAGTTTCTCAGTGTGTTTCCTAGTGCCGGTTTGAAGTTCCTGCAGTTTTCACTGTAAAACCGAGTTGGAGCTAGTACCTCCCCATATATATGTATGGAGTGTAGTTTGCAACTGAAAAGGAACTTTGTGTTCCCAACAATCTAGTTGAAGGACGGCTTTCACACACACTTATCTCTCAGAACTGAGCATGTGGAGAGACGTTCGTTCATCTAGCACAAAGGGAACGGGTTGCAGGAGAAACTTTTACTCTAGTTTCTCAGTGTGTTTCCTAGTGCCGGTTTGAAGTTCCTGCAGTTTTCACTGTAAAACCGAGTTGGAGCTAGTACCTCCCCATATATATGTATGGAGTGTAGTTTGCAACTGAAAAGGAACTTTGTGTTCCCAACAATCTAGTTGAAGGACGGCTTTCACACACACTTATCTCTCAGAACTGAGCATGTGGAGAGACGTTCGTTCATCTAGCACAAAGGGAACGGGTTGCAGGAGAAACTTTTACTCTAGTTTCTCAGTGTGTTTCCTAGTGCCGGTTTGAAGTTCCTGCAGTTTTCACTGTAAAACCGAGTTGGAGCTAGTACCTCCCCATATATATGTATGGAGTGTAGTTTGCAACTGAAAAGGAACTTTGTGTTCCCAACAATCTAGTTGAAGGACGGCTTTCACACACACTTATCTCTCAGAACTGAGCATGTGGAGAGACGTTCGTTCATCTAGCACAAAGGGAAAGGGTTGCAGGAGAAACTTTTACCCTAGTTTCTCAGTGTGTTTCCTAGTGCCGGTTTGAAGTTCCTGCAGTTTTCACTGTAAAACCGAGTTGGAGCTAGTACCTCCCCATATATATGTATGGAGTGTAGTTTGCAACTGAAAAGGAACTTTGTGTTCCCAACAATCTAGTTGAAGGACGGCTTTCACACACACTTATCTCTCAGAACTGAGCAGGTGGAGAGACGTTCGTTCATCTAGCACAAAGGGAACGGGTTGCAGGAGAAACTTTTACTCTACTTTCTCAGTGTGTTTCCTAGTGCCGGTTTGAAGTTCCTGCAGTTTTCACTGTAAAACCGAGTTGGAGCTAGTACCTCCCCATATATATGTATGGAGTGTAGTTTGCAACTGAAAAGGAACTTTGTGTTCCCAACAATCTAGTTGAAGGACGGCTTTCACACACACTTATCTCTCAGAACTGAGCAAGTGGAGAGACGTTCGTTCATCTAGCACAAAGGGAACGGGTTGCAGGGGAAACTTTTACTCTACTTTCTCAGTGTGTTTCCTAGTGCCGGTTTGAAGTTCCTGCAGTTTTCACTGTAAAACCGAGTTGGAGCTAGTACCTCCCCATATATATGTATGGAGTGTAGTTTGCAACTGAAAAGGAACTTTGTGTTCCCAACAATCTAGTTGAAGGACGGCTTTCACACACACTTATCTCTCAGAACTGAGCATGTGGAGAGACGTTCGTTCATCTAGCACAAAGGGAACGGGTTGCAGGAGAAACTTTTACTCTAGTTTCTCAGTGTGTTTCCTAGTGCCGGTTTGAAGTTCCTGCAGTTTTCACTGAAAAACCGAGTTGGAGCTAGTACCTCCCCATATATATGTATGGAGTGTAGTTTGCAACTGAAAAGGAACTTTGTGTTCCCAACAATCTAGTTGAAGGACGGCTTTCACACACACTTATCTCTCAGAACTGAGCATGTGGAGAGACGTTCGTTCATCTAGCACAAAGGGAACGGGTTGCAGGAGAAACTTTTACTCTAGTTTCTCAGTGTGTTTCCTAGTGCCGGTTTGAAGTTCCTGCAGTTTTCACTGTAAAACCGAGTTGGAGCTAGTACCTCCCCATATATATGTATGGAGTGTAGTTTGCAACTGAAAAGGAACTTTGTGTTCCCAACAATCTAGTTGAAGGACGGCTTTCACACACACTTATCTCTCAGAACTGAGCATGTGGAGAGACGTTCGTTCATCTAGCACAAAGGGAACGGGTTGCAGGAGAAACTTTTACCCTAGTTTCTCAGTGTGTTTCCTAGTGCCGGTTTGAAGTTCCTGCAGTTTTCCCTGTAAAACCGAGTTGGAGCTAGTACCTCCCCATATATATGTATGGAGTGTAGTTTGCAACTGAAAAGGAACTTTGTGTTCCCAACAATCTAGTTGAAGGACGGCTTTCACACACACTTATCTCTCAGAACTTAGCAGGTGGAGAGACGTTCGTTCATCTAGCACAAAGGGAACGGGTTGCAGGAGAAACTTTTACTCTACTTTCTCAGTGTGTTTCCTAGTGCCGGTTTGAAGTTCCTGCAGTTTTCACTGTAAAACCGAGTTGGAGCTAGTACCTCCCCATATATATGTATGGAGTGTAGTTTGCAACTGAAAAGGAACTTTGTGTTCCCAACAATCTAGTTGAAGGACGGCTTTCACACACACTTATCTCTCAGAACTGAGCATGTGGAGAGACGTTCGTTCATCTAGCACAAAGGGAACGGGTTGCAGGAGAAACTTTTACTCTACTTTCTCAGTGTGTTTCCTAGTGCCGGTTTGAAGTTCCTGCAGTTTTCACTGTAAAACCGAGTTGGAGCTAGTACCTCCCCATATATATGTATGGAGTGTAGTTTGCAACTGAAAAGGAACTTTGTGTTCCCAACAGTCTAGTTGAAGGACGGCTTTCACACGCACTTATCTCTCCGAACTGAGCATGTGGAGAGACGTTCGTTCATCTAGCACAAAGGGAACGGGTTGCAGGAGAAACTTTTACTCTACTTTCTCAGTATGTTTCCTAGTGCCGGTTTGAAGTTCCTGCAGTTTTCACTGTAAAACCGAGTTGGAGCTAGTACCTCCCCATATATATGTATGGAGTGTAGTTTGCAACTGAAAAGGAACTTTGTGTTCCCAACAATCTAGTTGAAGGACGGCTTTCACACACACTTATCTCTCAGAACTGAGCATGTGGAGAGACGTTCGTTCATCTAGCACAAAGGGAACGGGTTGCAGGAGAAACTTTTACTCTAGTTTCTCAGTGTGTTTCCTAGTGCCGGTTTGAAGTTCCTGCAGTTTTCACTGTAAAACCGAGTTGGAGCTAGTACCTCCCCATATATATGTATGGAGTGTAGTTTGCAACTGAAAAGGAACTTTGTGTTCCCAACAATCTAGTTGAAGGACGGCTTTCACACACACTTATCTCTCAGAACTGAGCATGTGGAGAGACGTTCGTTCATCTAGCACAAAGGGAACGGGTTGCAGGAGAAACTTTTACTCTAGTTTTTCAGTGTGTTTCCTAGTGCCGGTTTGAAGTTCCTGCAGTTTTCACTGTAAAACCGAGTTGGAGCTAGTACCTCCCCATATATATGTATGGAGTGTAGTTTGCAACTGAAAAGGAACTTTGTGTTCCCAACAATCTAGTTGAAGGACGGCTTTCACACACACTTATCTCTCAGAACTGAGCATGTGGAGATACGTTCGTTCATCTAGCACAAAGGGAACGGGTTGCAGGAGAAACTTTTACCCTAGTTTCTCAGTGTGTTTCCTAGTGCCGGTTTGAAGTTCCTGCAGTTTTCACTGTAAAACCGAGTTGGAGCTAGTACCTCCCCATATATATGTATGGAGTGTAGTTTGCAACTGAAAAGGAACTTTGTGTTCCCAACAATCTAGTTGAAGGACGGCTTTCACACACACTTATCTCTCAGAACTGAGCATGTGGAGAGACGTTCGTTCATCTAGCACAAAGGGAACGGGTTGCAGGAGAAACTTTTACTCTAGTTTCTCAGTGTGTTTCCTAGTGCCGGTTTGAAGTTCCTGCAGTTTTCACTGTAAAACCGAGTTGGAGCTAGTACCTCCCCATATATATGTATGGAGTGTAGTTTGCAACTGAAAAGGAACTTTGTGTTCCCAACAATCTAGTTGAAGGACGGCTTTCACACACACTTATCTCTCAGAACTGAGCATGTGGAGAGACGTTCGTTCATCTAGCACAAAGGGAACGGGTTGCAGGAGAAACTTTTACTCTAGTTTCTCAGTGTGTTTCCTAGTGCCGGTTTGAAGTTCCTGCAGTTTTCACTGTAAAACCGAGTTGGAGCTAGTACCTCCCCATATATATGTATGGAGTGTAGTTTGCAACTGAAAAGGAACTTTGTGTTCCCAACAATCAAGTTGAAGGACGGCTTTCACACACACTTATCTCTCAGAACTGAGCATGTGGAGAGACGTTCGTTCATCTAGCACAAAGGGAACGGGTTGCAGGAGAAACTTTTACTCTAGTTTCTCAGTGTGTTTCCTAGTGCCGGTTTGAAGTTCCTGCAGTTTTCACTGTAAAACCGAGTTGGAGCTAGTACCTCCCCATATATATGTATGGAGTGTAGTTTGCAACTGAAAAGGAACTTTGTGTTCCCAACAATCTAGTTGAAGGACGGCTTTCACACACACTTATCTCTCAGAACTGAGCATGTGGAGAGACGTTCGTTCATCTAGCACAAAGGGAACGGGTTGCAGGAGAAACTTTTACTCTAGTTTTTCAGTGTGTTTCCTAGTGCCGGTTTGAAGTTCCTGCAGATTTCACTGTAAAACCGAGTTGGAGATAGTACCTCCCCATATATATGTATGGAGTGTAGTTTGCAACTGAAAAGGAACTTTGTGTTCCCAACAATCTAGTTGAAGGACGGCTTTCACACACACTTATCTCTCAGAACTGAGCATGTGGAGAGACGTTCGTTCATCTAGCACAAAGGGAACGGGTTGCAGGAGAAACTTTTACCCTAGTTTCTCAGTGTGTTTCCTAGTGCCGGTTTGAAGTTCCTGTAGTTTTCACTGTAAAACCGAGTTGGAGCTAGTACCTCCCCATATATATGTATGGAGTGTAGTTTGCAACTGAAAAGGAACTTTGTGTTCCCAACAATCTAGTTGAAGGACGGCTTTCACACACACTTATCTCTCAGAACTGAGCATGTGGAGAGACGTTCGTTCATCTAGCACAAAGGGAACGGGTTGCAGGAGAAACTTTTACTCTAGTTTCTCAGTGTGTTTCCTAGTGCCGGTTTGAAGTTCCTGCAGATTTCACTGTAAAACCGAGTTGGAGATAGTACCTCCCCATATATATGTATGGAGTGTAGTTTGCAACTGAAAAGGAACTTTGTGTTCCCAACAATCTAGTTGTAGGACGGCTTTCACACACACTTATCTCTCAGAACTGAGCATGTGGAGAGACGTTCGTTCATCTAGCACAAAGGGAACGGGTTGCAGGAGAAACTTTTACTCTAGTTTCTCAGTGTGTTTCCTAGTGCCGGTTTGAAGTTCCTGCAGTTTTCACTGTAAAACCGAGTTGGAGCTAGTACCTCCCCATATATATGTATGGAGTGTAGTTTGCAACTGAAAAGGAACTTTGTGTTCCCAACAATCTAGATGAAGGACGGCTTTCACACACACTTATCTCTCAGAACTGAGCATGTGGAGAGACGTTCGTTCATCTAGCACAAAGGGAACGGGTTGCAGGAGAAACTTTTACTCTAGTTTCTCAGTGTGTTTCCTAGTGCCGGTTTGAAGTTCCTGCAGATTTCACTGTAAAACCGAGTTGGAGATAGTACCTCCCCATATATATGTATGGAGTGTAGTTTGCAACTGAAAAGGAACTTTGTGTTCCCAACAATCTAGTTGTAGGACGGCTTTCACACACACTTATCTCTCAGAACTGAGCATGTGGAGAGACGTTCGTTCATCTAGCACAAAGGGAACGGGTTGCAGGAGAAACTTTTACTCTAGTTTCTCAGTGTGTTTCCTAGTGCCGGTTTGAAGTTCCTGCAGTTTTCACTGTAAAACCGAGTTGGAGCTAGTACCTCCCCATATATATGTATGGAGTGTAGTTTGCAACTGAAAAGGAACTTTGTGTTCCCAACAATCTAGTTGAAGGACGGCTTTCACACACACTTATCTCTCAGAACTGAGCAAGTGGAGAGACGTTCGTTCATCTAGCACAAAGGGAACGGGTTGCAGGAGAAACTTTTACACTACTTTCTCAGTGTGTTTCCTAGTGCCGGTTTGAAGTTCCTGCAGTTTTCACTGTAAAACCGAGTTGGAGCTAGTACCTCCCCATATATATGTATGGAGTGTAGTTTGCAACTGAAAAGGAACTTTGTGTTCCCAACAGTCTAGTTGAAGGACGGCTTTCACACACACTTATCTCTCAGAACTGAGCATGTGGAGAGACGTTCGTTCATCTAGCACAAAGGGAACGGGTTGCAGGAGAAACTTTTACTCTAGTTTCTCAGTGTGTTTCCTAGTGCCGGTTTGAAGTTCCTGCAGTTTTCACTGTAAAACCGAGTTGGAGCTAGTACCTCCCCATATATATGTATGGAGTGTAGTTTGCAACTGAAAAGGAACTTTGTGTTCCCAACAATCTAGTTGAAGGACGGCTTTCACACACACTTATCTCTCAGCACTGAGCATGTGGAGAGACGTTCGTTCATCTAGCACAAAGGGAACGGGTTGCAGGAGAAACTTTTACTCTAGTTTCTCAGTGTGTTTCCTAGTGCCGGTTTGAAGTTCCTGCAGTTTTCACTGTAAAACAGAGTTGGAGCTAGTACCTCCCCATATATATGTATGGAGTGTAGTTTGCAACTGAAAAGGAACTTTGTGTTCCCAACAATCTAGTTGAAGGACGGCTTTCACACACACTTATCTCTCAGAACTGAGCATGTGGAGAGACGTTCGTTCATCTAGCACAAAGGGAACGGGTTGCAGGAGAAACTTTTACTCTAGTTTCTCAGTGTGTTTCCTAGTGCCGGTTTGAAGTTCCTGCAGTTTTCACTGTAAAACCGAGTTGGAGCTAGTACCTCCCCATATATATGTATGGAGTGTAGTTTGCAACTGAAAAGGAACTTTGTGTTCCCAACAATCTAGTTGAAGGACGGCTTTCACACACACTTATCTCTCAGAACTGAGCATGTGGAGAGACGTTCGTTCATCTAGCACAAAGGGAACGGGTTGCAGGAGAAACTTTTACTCTAGTTTCTCAGTGTGTTTCCTAGTGCCGGTTTGAAGTTCCTGCAGTTTTCACTGTAAAACCGAGTTGGAGCTAGTACCTCCCCATATATATGTATGGAGTGTAGTTTGCAACTGAAAAGGAACTTTGTGTTCCCAACAATCTAGTTGAAGTACGGCTTTCACACACACTTATCTCTCAGAACTGAGCATGTGGAGAGACGTTCGTTCATCTAGCACAAAGGGAACGGGTTGCAGGAGAAACTTTTACCCTAGTTTCTCAGTGTGTTTCCTAGTGCCGGTTTGAAGTTCCTGCAGTTTTCACTGTAAAACCGAGTTGGAGCTAGTACCTCCCCATATATATGTATGGAGTGTAGTTTGCAACTGAAAAGGAACTTTGTGTTCCCAACAATCTAGTTGAAGGACGGCTTTCACACACACTTATCTCTCAGAACTGAGCATGTGGAGAGACGTTCGTTCATCTAGCACAAAGGGAACGGGTTGCAGGAGAAACTTTTACCCTAGTTTCTCAGTGTGTTTCCTAGTGCCGGTTTGAAGTTCCTGTAGTTTTCACTGTAAAACCGAGTTGGAGCTAGTACCACCCCATATATAT
The DNA here is from genome assembly GCF_048773025.1 of Camelus bactrianus. Lineage (NCBI taxonomy): Eukaryota > Metazoa > Chordata > Mammalia > Artiodactyla > Camelidae > Camelus > Camelus bactrianus. The sequence goes on along the minus strand of NC_133549.1, from coordinate 3,851,727 downwards.
GTATGGAGTGTAGTTTGCAACTTAAAAGGAACTTTGTGTTCCCAACAATCTAGTTGAAGGACGGCTTTCACACACACTTATCTCTCAGAACTGAGCAAGTGGAGAGACGTTCGTTCATCTAGCACAAAGGGAACGGGTTGCAGGAGAAACTTTTACTCTAGTTTCTCAGTGTGTTTCCTAGTGCCGGTTTGAAGTTCCTGCAGTTTTCACTGTAAAACCGAGTTGGAGCTAGTACCTCCCCATATATATGTATGGAGTGTAGTTTGCAACTGAAAAGGAACTTTGTGTTCCCAACAGTCTAGTTGAAGGACGGCTTTCACACACACTTATCTCTCAGAACTGAGCATGTGGAGAGACGTTCGTTCATCTAGCACAAAGGGAACGGGTTGCAGGAGAAACTTTTACTCTAGTTTCTCAGTGTGTTTCCTAGTGCCGGTTTGAAGTTCCTGCAGTTTTCACTGTAAAACCGAGTTGGAGCTAGTACCTCCCCATATATATGTATGGAGTGTAGTTTGCAACTGAAAAGGAACTTTGTGTTCCCAACAATCTAGTTGAAGGACGGCTTTCACACACACTTATCTCTCAGCACTGAGCATGTGGAGAGACGTTCGTTCATCTAGCACAAAGGGAACGGGTTGCAGGAGAAACTTTTACTCTAGTTTCTCAGTGTGTTTCCTAGTGCCGGTTTGAAGTTCCTGCAGTTTTCACTGTAAAACCGAGTTGGAGCTAGTACCTCCCCATATATATGTATGGAGTGTAGTTTGCAACTGAAAAGGAACTTTGTGTTCCCAACAATCTAGTTGAAGGTCGGCTTTCACACACACTTATCTCTCAGAACTGAGCATGTGGAGAGACGTTCGTTCATCTAGCACAAAGGGAACGGGTTGCAGGAGAAACTTTTACTCTAGTTTCTCAGTGTGTTTCCTAGTGCCGGTTTGAAGTTCCTGCAGTTTTCACTGTAAAACCGAGTTGGAGCTAGTACCTCCCCATATATATGTATGGAGTGTAGTTTGCAACTGAAAAGGAACTTTGTGTTCCCAACAATCTAGTTGAAGTACGGCTTTCACACACACTTATCTCTCAGAACTGAGCATGTGGAGAGACGTTCGTTCATCTAGCACAAAGGGAACGGGTTGCAGGAGAAACTTTTACCCTAGTTTCTCAGTGTGTTTCCTAGTGCCGGTTTGAAGTTCCTGCAGTTTTCACTGTAAAACCGAGTTGGAGCTAGTACCTCCCCATATATATGTATGGAGTGTAGTTTGCAACTGAAAAGGAACTTTGTGTTCCCAACAATCTAGTTGAAGGACGGCTTTCACACACACTTATCTCTCAGAACTGAGCATGTGGAGAGACGTTCGTTCATCTAGCACAAAGGGAACGGGTTGCAGGAGAAACTTTTACCCTAGTTTTCTCAGTGTGTTTCCTAGTGCCGTTTGAAGTTCCTGTAGTTTTCACTGTAAAACCGAGTTGGAGCTAGTACCTCCCCATATATATGTATGGAGTGTAGTTTGCAACTGAAAAGGAACTTTGTGTTCCCAACAATCTAGTTGAAGGACGGCTTTCACACACACTTATCTCTCAGAACTGAGCATGTGGAGAGACGTTCGTTCATCTAGCACAAAGGGAACGGGTTGCAGGAGAAACTTTTACTCTAGCTTCTCAGTGTGTTTCCTAGTGCCGGTTTGAAGTTCCTGCAGTTTTCACTGTAAAACCGAGTTGGAGCTAGTACCTCCCCATATATATGTATGGAGTGTAGTTTGCAACTGAAAAGGAACTTTGTGTTCCCAACAATCTAGTTGAAGGACGGCTTTCACACACACTTATCTCTCAGAACTGAGCATGTGGAGAGACGTTCGTTCATCTAGCACAAAGGGAACGGGTTGCAGGAGAAACTTTTACTCTAGTTTCTCAGTGTGTTTCCTAGTGCCGGTTTGAAGTTCCTGCAGTTTTCACTGTAAAACCGAGTTGGAGCTAGTACCTCCCCATATATATGTATGGAGTGTAGTTTGCAACTGAAAAGGAACTTTGTGTTCCCAACAATCTAGTTGAAGGACGGCTTTCACACACACTTATCTCTCAGAACTGAGCATGTGGAGAGACGTTCGTTCATCTAGCACAAAGGGAACGGGTTGCAGGAGAAACTTTTACTCTAGTTTCTCAGTGTGTTTCCTAGTGCCGGTTTGAAGTTCCTGCAGTTTTCACTGTAAAACCGAGTTGGAGCTAGTACCTCCCCATATATATGTATGGAGTGTAGTTTGCAACTGAAAAGGAACTTTGTGTTCCCAACAATCTAGTTGAAGGACGGCTTTCACACACACTTATCTCTCAGAACTGAGCATGTGGAGAGACGTTCTTCATCTAGCACAAAGGGAACGGGTTGCAGGAGAAACTTTTACCCTAGTTTCTCAGTGTGTTTCCTAGTGCCGGTTTGAAGTTCCTGCAGTTTTCACTGTAAAACCGAGTTGGAGCTAGTACCTCCCCATATATATGTATGGAGTATAGTTTGCAACTGAAAAGGAACTTTGTGTTCCCAACAATCTAGTTGAAGGACGGCTTTCACACACACTTATCTCTCAGAACTGAGCATGTGGAGAGACGTTCGTTCATCTAGCACAAAGGGAACGGGTTGCAGGAGAAACTTTTACTCTAGTTTCTCAGTGTGTTTCCTAGTGCCGGTTTGAAGTTCCTGCAGTTTTCACTGTAAAACCGAGTTGGAGCTAGTACCTCCCCATATATATGTATGGAGTGTAGTTTGCAACTGAAAAGGAACTTTGTGTTCCCAACAATCTAGTTGAAGGACGGCTTTCACACACACTTATCTCTCAGAACTGAGCATGTGGAGAGACGTTCGTTCATCTAGCACAAAGGGAACGGGTTGCAGGAGAAACTTTTACTCTAGTTTCTCAGTGTGTTTCCTAGTGCCGGTTTGAAGTTCCTGCAGTTTTCACTGTAAAACCGAGTTGGAGCTAGTACCTCCCCATATATATGTATGGAGTGTAGTTTGCAACTGAAAAGGAACTTTGTGTTCCCAACAATCTAGTTGAAGGACGGCTTTCACACACACTTATCTCTCAGAACTGAGCATGTGGAGAGACGTTCGTTCATCTAGCACAAAGGGAACGGGTTGCAGGAGAAACTTTTACTCTAGTTTCTCAGTGTGTTTCCTAGTGCCGGTTTGAAGTTCCTGCAGTTTTCACTGTAAAACCGAGTTGGAGCTAGTACCTCCCCATATATATGTATGGAGTGTAGTTTGCAACTGAAAAGGAACTTTGTGTTCCCAACAATCTAGTTGAAGGACGGCTTTCACACACACTTATCTCTCAGAACTGAGCATGTGGAGAGACGTTCGTTCATCTAGCACAAAGGGAACGGGTTGCAGGAGAAACTTTTACTCTAGTTTCTCAGTGTGTTTCCTAGTGCCGGTTTGAAGTTCCTGCAGTTTTCACTGTAAAACCGAGTTGGAGCTAGTACCTCCCCATATATATGTATGGAGTGTAGTTTGCAACTGAAAAGGAACTTTGTGTTCCCAACAATCTAGTTGAAGGACGGCTTTCACACACACTTATCTCTCAGAACTGAGCATGTGGAGAGACGTTCGTTCATCTAGCACAAAGGGAACGGGTTGCAGGAGAAACTTTTACTCTAGTTTCTCAGTGTGTTTCCTAGTGCCGGTTTGAAGTTCCTGCAGTTTTCACTGTAAAACCGAGTTGGAGCTAGTACCTCCCCATATATATGTATGGAGTGTAGTTTGCAACTGAAAAGGAACTTTGTGTTCCCAACAATCTAGTTGAAGGACGGCTTTCACACACACTTATCTCTCAGAACTGAGCAAGTGGAGAGACGTTCGTTCATCTAGCACAAAGGGAACGGGTTGCAGGAGAAACTTTTACACTACTTTCTCAGTGTGTTTCCTAGTGCCGGTTTGAAGTTCCTGCAGTTTTCACTGTAAAACCGAGTTGGAGCTAGTACCTCCCCATATATATGTATGGAGTGTAGTTTGCAACTGAAAAGGAACTTTGTGTTCCCAACAAACTAGTTGAAGGACGGCTTTCACACACACTTATCTCTCAGAACTGAGCATGTGGAGAGACGTTCGTTCATCTAGCACAAAGGGAACGGGTTGCAGGAGAAACTTTTACCCTAGTTTCTCAGTGTGTTTCCTAGTGCCGGTTTGAAGTTCCTGCAGTTTTCACTGTAAAACCGAGTTGGAGCTAGTACCTCCCCATATATATGTATGGAGTGTAGTTTGCAAGTGAAAAGGAACTTTGTGTTCCCAACAATCTAGTTGAAGGACGGCTTTCACACACACTTATCTCTCAGAACTGAGCATGTGGAGAGACGTTCGTTCATCTAGCACAAAGGGAACGGGTTGCAGGAGAAACTTTTACTCTAGTTTCTCAGTGTGTTTCCTAGTGCCGTTTTGAAGTTCCTGCAGTTTTCACTGTAAAACCGAGTTGGAGCTAGTACCTCCCCATATATATGTATGGAGTGTAGTTTGCAACTGAAAAGGAACTTTGTGTTCCCAACAATCTAGTTGAAGGACGGCTTTCACACACACTTATCTCTCAGAACTGAGCAGGTGGAGAGACGTTCGTTCATCTAGCACAAAGGGAACGGGTTGCAGGAGAAACTTTTACTCTAGTTTCTCAGTGTGTTTCCTAGTGCCTGTTTGAAGTTCCTGCAGTTTTCACTGTAAAACCGAGTTGGAGCTAGTACCTCCCCATATATATGTATGGAGTGTAGTTTGCAACTGAAAAGGAACTTTGTGTTCCCAACAATCTAGTTGAAGGACGGCTTTCACACACACTTATCTCTCAGAACTGAGCATGTGGAGAGACGTTCGTTCATCTAGCACAAAGGGAACGGGTTGCAGGAGAAACTTTTACTCTAGTTTCTCAGTGTGTTTCCTAGTGCCGGTTTGAAGTTCCTGCAGTTTTCACTGTAAAACCGAGTTGGAGCTAGTACCTCCCCATATATATGTATGGAGTGTAGTTTGCAACTGAAAAGGAACTTTGTGTTCCCAACAATCTAGTTGAAGGACGGCTTTCACACACACTTATCTCTCAGAACTGAGCATGTGGAGAGACGTTCGTTCATCTAGCACAAAGGGAACGGGTTGCAGGAGAAACTTTTACTCTAGTTTCTCAGTGTGTTTCCTAGTGCCGGTTTGAAGTTCCTGCAGTTTTCACTGTAAAACCGAGTTGGAGCTAGTACCTCCCCATATATATGTATGGAGTGTAGTTTGCAACTGAAAAGGAACTTTGTGTTCCCAACAATCTAGTTGAAGGACGGCTTTCACACACACTTATCTCTCAGAACTGAGCAGGTGGAGAGACGTTCGTTCATCTAGCACAAAGGGAACGGGTTGCAGGAGAAACTTTTACTCTAGTTTCTCAGTGTGTTTCCTAGTGCCGGTTTGAAGTTCCTGCAGTTTTCACTGTAAAACCGAGTTGGAGCTAGTACCTCCCCATATATATGTATGGAGTGAAGTTTGCAACTGAAAAGGAACTTTGTGTTCCCAACAATCTAGTTGAAGGACGGCTTTCACACACACTTATCTCTCAGAACTGAGCATGTGGAGAGACGTTCGTTCATCTAGCACAAAGGGAACGGGTTGCAGGAGAAACTTTTACTCTAGTTTCTCAGTGTGTTTCCTAGTGCCGGTTTGAAGTTCCTGCAGTTTTCACTGTAAAACCGAGTTGGAGCTAGTACCTCCCATATATATGTATGGAGTGTTGTTTGCAACTGAAAAGGAACTTTGTGTTCCCAACAATCTAGTTGAAGGACGGCTTTCACACACACTTATCTCTCAGAACTGAGCATGTGGAGAGACGTTCGTTCATCTAGCACAAAGGGAACGGGTTGCAGGAGAAACTTTTACTCTAGTTTCTCAGTGTGTTTCCTAGTGCCGGTTTGAAGTTCCTGCAGTTTTCACTGTAAAACCGAGTTGGAGCTAGTACCTCCCCATATATATGTATGGAGTGTAGTTTGCAACTGAAAAGGAACTTTGTGTTCCCAACAATCTAGTTGAAGGACGGCTTTCACACACACTTATCTCTCAGAACTGAGCATGTGGAGAGACGTTCGTTCATCTAGCACAAAGGGAACGGGTTGCAGGAGAAACTTTTACTCTAGTTTCTCAGTGTGTTTCCTAGTGCCGGTTTGAAGTTCCTGCAGTTTTCACTGTAAAACCGAGTTGGAGCTAGTACCTCCCCATATATATGTATGGAGTGTAGTTTGCAACTGAAAAGGAACTTTGTGTTTCCCAACAATCTAGTTGAAGGACGGCTTTCACACACACTTATCTCTCAGAACTGAGCAAGTGGAGAGACGTTCGTTCATCTAGCACAAAGGGAACGGGTTGCAGGAGAAACTTTTACACTACTTTCTCAGTGTGTTTCCTAGTGCCGGTTTGAAGTTCCTGCAGTTTTCACTGTAAAACCGAGTTGGAGCTAGTACCTCCCCATATATATGTATGGAGTGTAGTTTGCAACTGAAAAGGAACTTTGTGTTCCCAACAAACTAGTTGAAGGACGGCTTTCACACACACTTATCTCTCAGAACTGAGCATGTGGAGAGACGTTCGTTCATCTAGCACAAAGGGAACGGGTTGCAGGAGAAACTTTTACCCTAGTTTCTCAGTGTGTTTCCTAGTGCCGGTTTGAAGTTCCTGCAGTTTTCACTGTAAAACCGAGTTGGAGCTAGTACCTCCCCATATATATGTATGGAGTGTAGTTTGCAAGTGAAAAGGAACTTTGTGTTCCCAACAATCTAGTTGAAGGACGGCTTTCACACACACTTATCTCTCAGAACTGAGCATGTGGAGAGACGTTCGTTCATCTAGCACAAAGGGAACGGGTTGCAGGAGAAACTTTTACTCTAGTTTCTCAGTGTGTTTCCTAGTGCCGTTTTGAAGTTCCTGCAGTTTTCACTGTAAAACAGAGTTGGAGCTAGTACCTCCCCATATATATGTATGGAGTGTAGTTTGCAACTGAAAAGGAACTTTGTGTTCCCAACAATCTAGTTGAAGGACGGCTTTCACACACACTTATCTCTCAGAACTGAGCAGGTGGAGAGACGTTCGTTCATCTAGCACAAAGGGAACGGGTTGCAGGAGAAACTTTTACTCTAGTTTCTCAGTGTGTTTCCTAGTGCCTGTTTGAAGTTCCTGCAGTTTTCACTGTAAAACCGAGTGGAGCTAGTACCTCCCCATATATATGTATGGAGTGTAGTTTGCAACTGAAAAGGAACTTTGTGTTCCCAACAATCTAGTTGAAGGACGGCTTTCACACACACTTATCTCTCAGAACTGAGCATGTGGAGAGACGTTCGTTCATCTAGCACAAAGGGAACGGGTTGCAGGAGAAACTTTTACTCTAGTTTCTCAGTGTGTTTCCTAGTGCCGGTTTGAAGTTCCTGCAGTTTTCACTGTAAAACCGAGTTGGAGCTAGTACCTCCCCATATATATGTATGGAGTGTAGTTTGCAACTGAAAGGAACTTTGTGTTCCCAACAATCTAGTTGAAGGACGGCTTTCACACACACTTATCTCTCAGAACTGAGCATGTGGAGAGACGTTCGTTCATCTAGCACAAAGGGAACGGTTGCAGGAGAAACTTTTACTCTAGTTTCTCAGTGTGTTTCCTAGTGCCGGTTTGAAGTTCCTGCAGTTTTCACTGTAAAACCGAGTTGGAGCTAGTACCTCCCCATATATATGTATGGAGTGTAGTTTGCAACTGAAAAGGAACTTTGTGTTCCCAACAATCTAGTTGAAGGACGGCTTTCACACACACTTATCTCTCAGAACTGAGCAGGTGGAGAGACGTTCGTTCATCTAGCACAAAGGGAACGGGTTGCAGGAGAAACTTTTACTCTAGTTTCTCAGTGTGTTTCCTAGTGCCGGTTTGAAGTTCCTGCAGTTTTCACTGTAAAACCGAGTTGGAGCTAGTACCTCCCCATATATATGTATGGAGTGTAGTTTGCAACTGAAAAGGAACTTTGTGTTCCCAACAATCTAGTTGAAGGACGGCTTTCACACACACTTATCTCTCAGAACTGAGCATGTGGAGAGACGTTCGTTCATCTAGCACAAAGGGAACGGGTTGCAGGAGAAACTTTTACTCTAGTTTCTCAGTGTGTTTCCTAGTGCCGGTTTGAAGTTCCTGCAGTTTTCACTGTAAAACCGAGTTGGAGCTAGTACCTCCCCATATATATGTATGGAGTGTAGTTTGCAACTGAAAAGGAACTTTGTGTTCCCAACAATCTAGTTGAAGGACGGCTTTCACACACACTTATCTCTCAGAACTGAGCATGTGGAGAGACGTTCGTTCATCTAGCACAAAGGGAACGGGTTGCAGGAGAAACTTTTACTCTAGTTTCTCAGTGTGTTTCCTAGTGCCGGTTTGAAGTTCCTGCAGTTTTCACTGTAAAACCGAGTTGGAGCTAGTACCTCCCCATATATATGTATGGAGTGTAGTTTGCAACTGAAAAGGAACTTTGTGTTCCCAACAATCTAGTTGAAGGACGGCTTTCACACACACTTATCTCTCAGAACTGAGCATGTGGAGAGACGTTCGTTCATCTAGCACAAAGGGAACGGGTTGCAGGAGAAACTTTTACTCTAGTTTCTCAGTGTGTTTCCTAGTGCCGGTTTGAAGTTCCTGCAGTTTTCACTGTAAAACCGAGTTGGAGCTAGTACCTCCCCATATATATGTATGGAGTGTAGTTTGCAACTGAAAAGGAACTTTGTGTTCCCAACAATCTAGTTGAAGGACGGCTTTCACACACACTTATCTCTCAGAACTGAGCAAGTGGAGAGACGTTCGTTCATCTAGCACAAAGGGAACGGGTTGCAGGGGAAACTTTTACTCTACTTTCTCAGTGTGTTTCCTAGTGCCGGTTTGAAGTTCCTGCAGTTTTCACTGTAAAACCGAGTTGGAGCTAGTACCTCCCATATATATGTATGGAGTGTAGTTTGCAACTGAAAAGGAACTTTGTGTTCCCAAAAATCTAGTTGAAGGACGGCTTTCACACACACTTATCTCTCAGAACTGAGCATGTGGAGAGACGTTCCTTCATCTAGCACAAAGGGAACGGGTTGCAGGAGAAACTTTTACCCTAGTTTCTCAGTGTGTTTCCTAGTGCCGGTTTGAAGTTCCTGCAGTTTTCACTGTAAAACGAGTTGGAGCTAGTACCTCCCCATATATATGTATGGAGTGTAGTTTGCAAGTGAAAAGGAACTTTGTGTTCCCAACAATCTAGTTGAAGGACGGCTTTCACACACACTTATCTCTCAGAACTGAGCATGTGGAGAGACGTTCGTTCATCTAGCACAAAGGGAACGGGTTGCAGGAGAAACTTTTACTCTAGTTTCTCAGTGTGTTTCCTAGTGCCGGTTTGAAGTTCCTGCAGTTTTCACTGTAAAACCGAGTTGGAGCTAGTACCTCCCCATATATATGTATGGAGTGTAGTTTGCAACTGAAAAGGAACTTTGTGTTCCCAACAATCTAGTTGAAGGACGGCTTTCACACACACTTATCTCTCAGAACTGAGCATGTGGAGAGACGTTCGTTCATCTAGCACAAAGGGAACGGGTTGCAGGAGAAAACTTTTACTCTAGTTTCTCAGTGTGTTTCCTAGTGCCGGTTTGAAGTTCCTGCAGTTTTCACTGTAAAACCGAGTTGGAGCTAGTACCTCCCCATATATATGTATGGAGTGTAGTTTGCAACTGAAAAGGAACTTTGTGTTCCCAACAATCTAGTTGAAGGACGGCTTTCACACACACTTATCTCTCAGAACTGAGCATGTGGAGAGACGTTCGTTCATCTAGCACAAAGGGAACGGGTTGCAGGAGAAACTTTTACTCTAGTTTCTCAGTGTGTTTCCTAGTGCCGTTTGAAGTTCCTGCAGTTTTCACTGTAAAACCGAGTTGGAGCTAGTACCTCCCCATATATATGTATGGAGTGTAGTTTGCAACTGAAAAGGAACTTTGTGTTCCCAACAATCTAGTTGAAGGACGGCTTTCACACACACTTATCTCTCAGAACTGAGCATGTGGAGAGACGTTCGTTCATCTAGCACAAAGGGAACGGGTTGCAGGAGAAACTTTTACTCTAGTTTCTCAGTGTGTTTCCTAGTGCCGTTTGAAGTTCCTGCAGTTTTCACTGTAAAACCGAGTTGGAGCTAGTACCTCCCCATATATATGTATGGAGTGTAGTTTGCAACTGAAAAGGAACTTTGTGTTCCCAACAATCTAGTTGAAGGACGGCTTTCACACACACTTATCTCTCAGAACTGAGCAAGTGGAGAGACGTTCGTTCATCTAGCACAAAGGGAACGGGTTGCAGGAGAAACTTTTACACTAATTTCTCATGTGTTTCCTAGTGCCGGTTTGAAGTTCCTGCAGTTTTCACTGTAAAACCGAGTTGGAGCTAGTACCTCCCCATATATATGTATGGAGTGTAGTTTGCAACTGAAAAGGAACTTTGTGTTCCCAACAAACTAGTTGAAGTACGGCTTCACACACACTTATCTCTCAGAACTGAGCATGTGGAGAGACGTTCGTTCATCTAGCACAAAGGGAACGGTTGCAGGAGAAACTTTTACTCTAGTTTTCAGTGTGTTTCCTAGTGCCGGTTTGAAGTTCCTGCAGTTTTCACTGTAAAACCGAGTTGGAGCTAGTACCTCCCCATATATATGTATGGAGTGTAGTTTGCAACTGAAAAGGAACTTTGTGTTCCCAACAATCTAGTTGAAGGACGGCTTTCACACACACTTATCTCTCAGAACTGAGCATGTGGAGAGACGTTCGTTCATCTAGCACAAAGGGAACGGGTTGCAGGAGAAACTTTTACTCTAGTTT
>NC_133549.1:3790695-3840367 GCF_048773025.1 Camelus bactrianus | reverse complement strand
CGGTTTTACAGTGAAAACTGCAGGAACTTCAAACCGGCACTAGGAAACACACTGAGAAACTAGAGTAAAAGTTTCTCCTGCAACCCGTTCCCTTTGTGCTAGATGAACGAACGTCTCTCCACATGCTCAGTTCTGAGAGATAAGTGTGTGTGAAAGCCGTCCTTCAACTAGATTGTTGGGAACACAAAGTTCCTTTTCAGTTGCAAACTACACTCCATACATATATATGGGGAGGTACTAGCTCCAACTCGGTTTTACAGTGAAAACTGCAGGAACTTCAAACCGGCACTAGGAAACACACTGAGAAACTAGAGTAAAAGTTTCTCCTGCAACCCGTTCCCTTTGTGCTACATGAACGAACGTCTCTCCACATGCTCAGTTCTGAGAGATAAGTGTGTGTGAAAGCCGTCCTTCAACTAGATTGTTGGGAACACGAAGTTCCTTTTCAGTTGCAAACTACACTCCATACATATATATGGGGAGGTACTAGCTCCAACTCGGTTTTACAGTGAAAACTGCAGGAACTTCAAACCGGCACTAGGAAACACACTGAGAAACTAGAGTAAAAGTTTCTCCTGCAACCCGTTCCCTTTGTGCTAGATGAACGAACGTCTCTCCACATGCTCAGTTCTGAGAGATAAGTGTGTGTGAAAGCCGTCCTTCAACTAGATTGTTGGGAACACAAAGTTCCTTTTCAGTTGCAAACTACACTCCATACATATATATGGGGAGGTACTAGCTCCAACTCGGTTTTACAGTGAAAACTGCAGGAACTTCAAACCGGCACTAGGAAACACACTGAGAAACTAGAGTAAAAGTTTCTCCTGCAACCCGTTCCCTTTGTGCTAGATGAACGAACGTCTCTCCACATGCTCAGTTCTGAGAGATAAGTGTGTGTGAAAGCCGTCCTTCAACTAGATTGTTGGGAACACAAAGTTCCTTTTCAGTTGCAAACTACACTCCATACATATATATGGGGAGGTACTAGCTCCAACTCGGTTTTACAGTGAAAACTGCAGGAACTTCAAACCGGCACTAGGAAACACACTGAGAAACTAGAGTAAAAGTTTCTCCTGCAACCCGTTCCCTTTGTGCTAGATGAACGAACGTCTCTCCACATGCTCAGTTCTGAGAGATAAGTGTGTGTGAAAGCCGTCCTTCAACTAGATTGTTGGGAACACGAAGTTCCTTTTCAGTTGCAAACTACACTCCATAAATATATATGGGGAGGTACTAGCTCCAACTCGGTTTTACAGTGAAAACTGCAGGAACTTCAAACCGGCACTAGGAAACACACTGAGAAACTAGAGTAAAAGTTTCTCCTGCAACCCGTTCCCTTTGTGCTAGATGAACGAACGTCTCTCCACATGCTCAGTTCTGAGAGATAAGTGTGTGTGAAAGCCGTCCTTCAACTAGATTGTTGGGAACACAAAGTTCCTTTTCAGTTGCAAACTACACTCCATACATATATATGGGGAGGTACTAGCTCCAACTCGGTTTTACAGTGAAAACTGCAGGAACTTCAAACCGGCACTAGGAAACACACTGAGAAACTAGAGTAAAAGTTTCTCCTGCAACCCGTTCCCTTTGTGCTAGATGAACGAACGTCTCTCCACATGCTCAGTTCTGAGAGATAAGTGTGTGTGAAAGCCGTCCTTCAACTAGATTGTTGGGAACACAAAGTTCCTTTTCAGTTGCAAACTACACTCCATACATATATATGGGGAGGTACTAGCTCCAACTCGGTTTTACAGTGAAAACTGCAGGAACTTCAAACCGGCACTAGGAAACACACTGAGAAACTAGAGTAAAAGTTTCTCCTGCAACCCGTTCCCTTTGTGCTAGATGAACGAACGTCTCTCCACATGCTCAGTTCTGAGAGATAAGTGTGTGTGAAAGCCGTCCTTCAACTAGATTGTTGGGAACACAAAGTTCCTTTTCAGTTGCAAACTACACTCCATACATATATATGGGGAGGTACTAGCTCCAACTCGGTTTTACAGTGAAAACTGCAGGAACTTCAAACCGGCACTAGGAAACACACTGAAAAACTAGAGTAAAAGTTTCTCCTGCAACCCGTTCCCTTTGTGCTAGATGAACGAACGTCTCTCCACATGCTCAGTTCTGAGAGATAAGTGTGTGTGAAAGCCGTCCTTCAACTAGATTGTTGGGAACACAAAGTTCCTTTTCAGTTGCAAACTACACTCCATACATATATATGGGGAGGTACTAGCTCCAACTCGGTTTTACAGTGAAAACTGCAGGAACTTCAAACCGGCACTAGGAAACACACTGAGAAACTAGAGTAAAAGTTTCTCCTGCAACCCGTTCCCTTTGTGCTAGATGAACGAACGTCTCTCCACATGCTCAGTTCTGAGAGATAAGTGTGTGTGAAAGCCGTCCTTCAACTAGATTGTTGGGAACACAAAGTTCCTTTTCAGTTGCAAACTACACTCCATACATATATATGGGGAGGTACTAGCTCCAACTCGGTTTTACAGTGAAAACTGCAGGAACTTCAAACCGGCACTAGGAAACACACTGAAAAACTAGAGTAAAAGTTTCTCCTGCAACCCGTTCCCTTTGTGCTAGATGAACGAACGTCTCTCCACATGCTCAGTTCTGAGAGATAAGTGTGTGTGAAAGCCGTCCTTCAACTAGATTGTTGGGAACACAAAGTTCCTTTTCAGTTGCAAACTACACTCCATACATATATATGGGGAGGTACTAGCTCCAACTCGGTTTTACAGTGAAAACTGCAGGAACTTCAAACCGGCACTAGGAAACACACTGAGAAACTAGAGGAAAAGTTTCTCCTGCAACCCGTTCCCTTTGTGCTAGATGAACGAACGTCTCTCCACATGCTCATTTCTGAGAGATAAGTGTGTGTGAAAGCCGTCCTTCAACTAGATTGTTGGGAACACAAAGTTCCTTTTCAGTTGCAAACTACACTCCATACATATATATGGGGAGGTACTAGCTCCAACTCTGTTTTACAGTGAAAACTGCAGGAACTTCAAACCGGCACTAGGAAACACACTGAGAAACTAGAGTAAAAGTTTCTCCTGCAACCCGTTCCCTTTGTGCTAGATGAACGAACGTCTCTCCACATGCTCAGTTCTGAGAGATAAGTGTGTGTGAAAGCCGTCCTTCAACTAGATTGTTGGGAACACAAAGTTCCTTTTCAGTTGCAAACTACACTCCATACATATATATGGGGAGGTACTAGCTCCAACTCGGTTTTACAGTGAAAACTGCAGGAACTTCAAACCGGCACTAGGAAACACACTGAGAATCTAGAGGAAAAGTTTCTCCTGCAACCCGTTCCCTTTGTGCTAGATGAACGAACGTCTCTCCACATGCTCAGTTCTGAGAGATAAGTGTGTGTGAAAGCCGTCCTTCAACTAGATTGTTGGGAACACAAAGTTCCTTTTCAGTTGCAAACTACACTCCATACATATATATGGGGAGGTACTAGCTCCAACTCGGTTTTACAGTGAAAACTGCAGGAACTTCTAACCGGCACTAGGAATCACACTGAAAAACTAGAGTAAAAGTTTCTCCTGCAACCCGTTCCCTTTGTGCTAGATGAACGAACGTCTCTCCACATGCTCAGTTCTGAGAGATAAGTGTGTGTGAAAGCCGTCCTTCAACTAGATTGTTGGGAACACAAAGTTCCTTTTCAGTTGCAAACTACACTCCATACATATATATGGGGAGGTACTAGCTCCAACTCGGTTTTACAGTGAAAACTGCAGGAACTTCAAACCGGCACTAGGAAACACACTGAGAAACTAGAGTAAAAGTTTCTCCTGCAACCCGTTCCCTTTGTGCTAGATGAACGAACGTCTCTCCACATGCTCAGTTCTGAGAGATAAGTGTGTGTGAAAGCCGTCCTTCAACTAGATTGTTGGGAACACAAAGTTCCTTTTCAGTTGCAAACTACACTCCATACATATATATGGGGAGGTACTAGCTCCAACTCGGTTTTACAGTGAAAACTGCAGGAACTTCAAACCGGCACTAGGAAACACACTGAAAAACTAGAGTAAAAGTTTCTCCTGCAACCCGTTCCCTTTGTGCTAGATGAACGAACGTCTCTCCACATGCTCAGTTCTGAGAGATAAGTGTGTGTGAAAGCCGTCCTTCAACTAGATTGTTGGGAACACAAAGTTCCTTTTCAGTTGCAAACTACACTCCATACATATATATGGGGAGGTACTAGCTCCAACTCGGTTTTACAGTGAAAACTGCAGGAACTTCAAACCGGCACTAGGAAACACACTGAGAAACTAGAGTAAAAGTTTCTCCTGCAACCGGTTCCCTTTGTGCTAGATGAACGAACGTCTCTCCACATGCTCAGTTCTGAGAGATAAGTGTGTGTGAAAGCCGTCCTTCAACTAGATTGTTGGGAACACAAAGTTCCTTTTCAGTTGCAAACTACACTCCATACATATATATGGGGAGGTACTAGCTCCAACTCGGTTTTACAGTGAAAACTGCAGGAACTTCAAACCGGCACTAGGAAACACACTGAGAATCTAGAGGAAAAGTTTCTCCTGCAACCCGTTCCCTTTGTGCTAGATGAACGAACGTCTCTCCACATGCTCAGTTCTGAGAGATAAGAGTGTGTGAAAGCCGTCCTTCAACTAGATTGTTGGGAACACAAAGTTCCTTTTCAGTTGCAAACTACACTCCATACATATATATGGGGAGGTACTAGCTCCAACTCGGTTTTACAGTGAAAACTGCAGGAACTTCTAACCGGCACTAGGAAACACACTGAAAAACTAGAGTAAAAGTTTCTCCTGCAACCCGTTCCCTTTGTGCTAGATGAACGAACGTCTCTCCACATGCTCAGTTCTGAGAGATAAGTGTGTGTGAAAGCCGTCCTTCAACTAGATTGTTGGGAACACAAATTTCCTTTTCAGTTGCAAACTACACTCCATAAATATATATGGGGAGGTACTAGCTCCAACTCGGTTTTACAGTGAAAACTGCAGGAACTTCAAACCGGCACTAGGAAACACACTGAGAAACTAGAGTAAAAGTTTCTCCTGCAACCCGTTCCCTTTGTGCTAGATGAACGAACGTCTCTCCACATGCTCAGTTCTGAGAGATAAGTGTGTGTGAAAGCCGTCCATCAACTAGATTGTTGGGAACACAAAGTTCCTTTTCAGTTGCAAACTACACTCCATACATATATATGGGGAGGTACTAGCTCCAACTCGGTTTTACAGTGAAAACTGCAGGAACTTCAAACCGGCACTAGGAAACACACTGAGAAACTAGAGTAAAAGTTTCTCCTGCAAACCGTTCCCTTTGTGCTAGATGAACGAACGTCTCTCCACATGCTCAGTTCTGAGAGATAAGTGTGTGTGAAAGCCGTCCTTCAACTAGATTGTTGGGAACACAAAGTTCCTTTTCAGTTGCAAACTACACTCCATACATATATATGGGGAGGTACTAGCTCCAACTCGGTTTTACAGTGAAAACTGCAGGAACTTCAAACCGGCACTAGGAAACACACTGAGAAACTAGAGTAAAAGTTTCTCCTGCAACCCGTTCCCTTTGTGCTAGATGAACGAACGTCTCTCCACCTGCTCAGTTCTGAGAGATAAGTGTGTGTGAAAGCCGTCCTTCAACTAGATTGTTGGGAACACAAAGTTCCTTTTCAGTTGCAAACTACACTCCATACATATATATGGGGAGGTACTAGCTCCAACTCGGTTTTACAGTGAAAACTGCAGGAACTTCAAACCGGCACTAGGAAACACACTGAGAAACTAGAGTAAAAGTTTCTCCTGCAACCCGTTCCCTTTGTGCTAGATGAACGAACGTCTCTCCACATGCTCAGTTCTGAGAGATAAGTGTGTGTGAAAGCCGTCCTTCAACTAGATTGTTGGGAACACAAAGTTCCTTTTCAGTTGCAAACTACACTCCATACATATATATGGGGAGGTACTAGCTCCAACTCGGTTTTACAGTGAAAACTGCAGGAACTTCAAACCGGCACTAGGAAACACACTGAGAAACTAGAGTAAAAGTTTCTCCTGCAACCCGTTCCCTTTGTGCTAGATGAACGAACGTCTCTCCACCTGCTCAGTTCTGAGAGATAAGTGTGTGTGAAAGCCGTCCTTCAACTAGATTGTTGGGAACACAAAGTTCCTTTTCAGTTGCAAACTACACTCCATACATATATATGGGGAGGTACTAGCTCCAACTCGGTTTTACAGTGAAAACTGCAGGAACTTCAAACCGGCACTAGGAAACACACTGAGAAACTAGAGTAAAAGTTTCTCCTGCAACCCGTTCCCTTTGTGCTAGATGAACGAACGTCTCTCCACATGCTCAGTTCTGAGAGATAAGTGTGTGTGAAAGCCGTCCTTCAACTAGATTGTTGGGAACACAAAGTTCCTTTTCAGTTGCAAACTACACTCCATACATATATATGGGGAGGTACTAGCTCCAACTCGGTTTTACAGTGAAAACTGCAGGAACTTCAAACCGGCACTAGGAAACACACTGAGAAACTAGAGTAAAAGTTTCTCCTGCAACCCGTTCCCTTTGTGCTAGATGAACGAACGTCTCTCCACCTGCTCAGTTCTGAGAGATAAGTGTGTGTGAAAGCCGTCCTTCAACTAGATTGTTGGGAACACAAAGTTCCTTTTCAGTTGCAAACTACACTCCATACATATATATGGGGAGGTACTAGCTCCAACTCGGTTTTACAGTGAAAACTGCAGGAACTTCAAACCGGCACTAGGAAACACACTGAGAAACTAGAGTAAAAGTTTCTCCTGCAACCCGTTCCCTTTGTGCTAGATGAACGAACGTCTCTCCACATGCTCAGTTCTGAGAGATAAGTGTGTGTGAAAGCCGTCCTTCAACTAGATTGTTGGGAACACAAAGTTCCTTTTCAGTTGCAAACTACACTCCATACATATATATGGGGAGGTACTAGCTCCAACTCGGTTTTACAGTGAAAACTGCAGGAACTTCAAACCGGCACTAGGAAAAACACTGAGAAACTAGAGTAAAAGTTTCTCCTGCAACCCGTTCCCTTTGTGCTAGATGAACGAACGTCTCTCCACATGCTCAGTTCTGAGAGATAAGTGTGTGTGAAAGCCGTCCTTCAACTAGATTGTTGGGAACACAAAGTTCCTTTTCAGTTGCAAACTACACTCCATACATATATATGGGGAGGTACTAGCTCCAACTCGGTTTTACAGTGAAAACTGCAGGAACTTCAAACCGGCACTAGGAAACACACTGAGAAACTAGAGTAAAAGTTTCTCCTGCAACCCGTTCCCTTTGTGCTAGATGAACGAACGTCTCTCCACATGCTCAGTTCTGAGAGATAAGTGTGTGTGAAAGCCGTCCTTCAACTAGATTGTTGGGAACACAAAGTTCCTTTTCAGTTGCAAACTACACTCCATACATATATATGGGGAGGTACTAGCTCCAACTCGGTTTTACAGTGAAAACTGCACGAACTTCAAACCGGCACTAGGAAACACACTGAGAAACTAGAGTAAAAGTTTCTCCTGCAACCCATTCCCTTTGTGCTAGATGAACGAACGTCTCTCCACCTGCTCAGTTCTGAGAGATAAGTGTGTGTGAAAGCCGTCCTTCAACTAGATTGTTGGGAACACAAAGTTCCTTTTCAGTTGCAAACTACACTCCATACATATATATGGGGAGGTACTAGCTCCAACTCGGTTTTACAGTGAAAACTGCAGGAACTTCAAACCGGCACTAGGAAACACACTGAGAATCTAGAGTAAAAGTTTCTCCTGCAACCCGTTCCCTTTGTGCTAGATGAACGAACGTCTCTCCACATGCTCAGTTCTGAGAGATAAGTGTGTGTGAAAGCCGTCCTTCAACTAGATTGTTGGGAACACAAAGTTCCTTTTCAGTTGCAAACTACACTCCATACATATATATGGGGAGGTACTAGCTCCAACTCGGTTTTACAGTGAAAACTGCAGGAACTTCAAACCGGCACTAGGAAACACACTGAGAAACTAGAGTAAAAGTTTCTCCTGCAACCCGTTCCCTTTGTGCTAGATGAACGAACGTCTCTCCACATGCTCAGTTCTGAGAGATAAGTGTGTGTGAAAGCCGTCCTTCAACTAGATTGTTGGGAACACAAAGTTCCTTTTCAGTTGCAAACTACACTCCATACATATATATGGGGAGGTACTAGCTCCAACTCGGTTTTACAGTGAAAACTGCAGGAACTTCAAACCGGCACTAGGAAACACACTGAGAAACTAGAGTAAAAGTTTCTCCTGCAACCCGTTCCCTTTGTGCTAGATGAACGAACGTCTCTCCACATGCTCAGTTCTGAGAGATAAGTGTGTGTGAAAGCCGTCCTTCAACTAGATTGTTGGGAACACAAAGTTCCTTTTCAGTTGCAAACTACACTCCATACATATATATGGGGAGGTACTAGCTCCAACTCGGTTTTACAGTGAAAACTGCAGGAACTTCAAACCGGCACTAGGAAACACACTGAGAAACTAGAGTAAAAGTTTCTCCTGCAACCCGTTCCCTTTGTGCTAGATGAACGAACGTCTCTCCACATGCTCAGTTCTGAGAGATAAGTGTGTGTGAAAGCCGTCCTTCAACTAGATTGTTGGGAACACAAAGTTCCTTTTCAGTTGCAAACTACACTCCATACATATATATGGGGAGGTACTAGCTCCAACTCGGTTTTACAGTGAAAACTGCAGGAACTTCAAACCGGCACTAGGAAACACACTGAGAAACTAGAGTAAAAGTTTCTCCTGCAACCCGTTCCCTTTGTGCTAGATGAACGAACGTCTCTCCACATGCTCAGTTCTGAGAGATAAGTGTGTGTGAAAGCAGTCCTTCAACTAGATTGTTGGGAACACAAAGTTCCTTTTCAGTTGCAAACTACACTCCATACATATATATGGGGAAGTACTAGCTCCAAATCGGTTTTACAGTGAAAACTGCAGGAACTTCAAACCGGCACTAGGAAACACACTGAGAAACTAGAGTAAAAGTTTCTCCTGCAACCCGTTCCCTTTGTGCTAGATGAACGAACGTCTCTCCACATGCTCAGTTCTGAGAGATAAGTGTGTGTGAAAGCCGTCCTTCAACTAGATTGTTGGGAACACAAAGTTCCTTTTCAGTTGCAAACTACACTCCATACATATATATGGGGAGGTACTAGCTCCAACTCGGTTTTACAGTGAAAACTGCAGGAACTTCAAACCGGCACTAGGAAACACACTGAGAAACTAGAGTAAAAGTTTCTCCTGCAACCCGTTCCTTTGTGCTAGATGAACGAACGTCTCTCCACATGCTCAGTTCTGAGAGATAAGTGTGTGTGAAAGCCGTCCTTCAACTAGATCGTTGGGAACACAAAGTTCCTTTTCAGTTGCAAACTACACTCCATATATATATATGGGGAGGTACTAGCTCCAACTCGGTTTTACAGTGAAAACTGCAGGAACTTCAAACCGGCACTAGGAAACACACTGAGAAACTAGAGTAAAAGTTTCTCCTGCAACCCGTTCCCTTTGTGCTAGATGAACGAACGTCTCTCCACATGCTCAGTTCTGAGAGATAAGTGTGTGTGAAAGCCGTCCTTCAACTAGATTGTTGGGAACACAAAGTTCCTTTTCAGTTGCAAACTACACTCCATACATATATATGGGGAGGTACTAGCTCCAACTCGGTTTTACAGTGAAAACTGCAGGAACTTCAAACCGGCACTAGGAAACACACTGAGAATCTAGAGTAAAAGTTTCTCCTTCAACCCGTTCCCTTTGTGCTAGATGAACGAACGTCTCTCCACATGCTCAGTTCTGAGAGATAAGTGTGTGTGAAAGCCGTCCTTCAACTAGATTGTTGGGAACACAAAGTTCCTTTTCAGTTGCAAACTACACTCCATACATATATATGGGGAGGTACTAGCTCCAACTCGGTTTTACAGTGAAAACTGCAGGAACTTCAAACCGGCACTAGGAAACACACTGAGAAACTAGAGTAAAAGTTTCTCCTGCAACCCGTTCCCTTTGTGCTAGATGAACGAACGTCTCTCCACATGCTCAGTTCTGAGAGATAAGTGTGTGTGAAAGCCGTCCTTCAACTAGATTGTTGGGAACACAAAGTTCCTTTTCAGTTGCAAACTACACTCCATACATATATATGGGGAGGTACTAGCTCCAACTCGGTTTTACAGTGAAAACTGCAGGAACTTCAAACCGGCACTAGGAAACACACTGAGAAACTAGAGTAAAAGTTTCTCCTGCAACCCGTTCCCTTTGTGCTAGATGAACGAACGTCTCTCCACATGCTCAGTTCTGAGAGATAAGTGTGTGTGAAAGCCGTCCTTCAACTAGATTGTTGGGAACACAAAGTTCCTTTTCAGTTGCAAACTACACTCCATACATATATATGGGGAGGTACTAGCTCCAACTCGGTTTTACAGTGAAAACTGCAGGAACTTCAAACCGGCACTAGGAAACACACTGAGAAACTAGAGTAAAAGTTTCTCCTGCAACCCGTTCCCTTTGTGCTAGATGAACGAACGTCTCTCCACATGCTCAGTTCTGAGAGATAAGTGTGTGTGAAAGCCGTCCTTCAACTAGATTGTTGGGAACACAAAGTTCCTTTTCAGTTGCAAACTACACTCCATACATATATATGGGGAGGTACTAGCTCCAACTCGGTTTTACAGTGAAAACTGCAGGAACTTCAAACCGGCACTAGGAAACACACTGAGAAACTAGAGTAAAAGTTTCTCCTGCAACCCGTTCCCTTTGTGCTAGATGAACGAACGTCTCTCCACATGCTCAGTTCTGAGAGATAAGTGTGTGTGAAAGCCGTCCTTCAACTAGATTGTTGGGAACACAAAGTTCCTTTTCAGTTGCAAACTACACTCCATACATATATATGGGGAGGTACTAGCTCCAACTCGGTTTTGCAGTGAAAACTGCAGGAACTTCAAACCGGCACTAGGAAACACACTGAAAAACTAGAGTAAAAGTTTCTCCTGCAACCGGTTCCCTTTGTGCTAGATGAACGAACGTCTCTCCACATGCTCAGTTCTGAGAGATAAGTGTGTGTGAAAGCCGTCCTTCAACTAGATTGTTGGGAACACAAAGTTCCTTTTCAGTTGCAAGCTACACTCCATACATATATATGGGGAGGTACTAGCTCCAACTCGGTTTTACAGTGAAAACTGCAGGAACTTCAAACCGGCACTAGGAAACACACTGAGAAACTAGAGTAAAAGTTTCTCCTGCAACCCGTTCCCTTTGTGCTAGATGAACGAACGTCTCTCCACATGCTCAGTTCTGAGAGATAAGTGTGTGTGAAAGCCGTCCTTCAACTAGATTGTTGGGAACACAAAGTTCCTTTTCAGTTGCAAACTACACTCCATACATATATATGGGGAGGTACTAGCTCCAACTCGGTTTTACAGTGAAAACTGCAGGAACTTCAAACCGGCACTAGGAAACACACTGAGAAACTAGAGTAAAAGTTTCTCCTGCAACCCGTTCCCTTTGTGCTAGATGAACGAACGTCTCTCCACATGCTCAGTTCTGAGAGATAAGTGTGTGTGAAAGCCGTCCTTCAACTAGATTGTTGGGAACACAAAGTTCCTTTTCAGTTGCAAACTACACTCCATACATATATATGGGGAGGTACTAGCTCCAACTCGGTTTTACAGTGAAAACTGCAGGAACTTCAAACCGGCACTAGGAAACACACTGAGAAACTAGAGTAAAAGTTTCTCCTGCAACCCGTTCCCTTTGTGCTAGATGAACGAACGTCTCTCCACATGCTCAGTTCTGAGAGATAAGTGTGTGTGAAAGCCGTCCTTCAACTAGATTGTTGGGAACACAAAGTTCCTTTTCAGTTGCAAACTACACTCCATACATATATATGGGGAGGTACTAGCTCCAACTCTGTTTTACAGTGAAAACTGCAGGAACTTCAAACCGGCACTAGGAAACACACTGAAAAACTAGAGTAAAAGTTTCTCCTGCAACCCGTTCCCTTTGTGCTAGATGAACGAACGTCTCTCCACATGCTCAGTTCTGAGAGATAAGTGTGTGTGAAAGCCGTCCTTCAACTAGATTGTTGGGAACACAAAGTTCCTTTTCAGTTGCAAACTACACTCCATACATATATATGGGGAGGTACTAGCTCCAACTCGGTTTTACAGTGAAAACTGCAGGAACTTCAAACCGGCACTAGGAAACACTCTGAGAAACTAGAGTAAAAGTTTCTCCTGCAACCCTTTCCCTTTGTGCTAGATGAACGAACGTCTCTCCACATGCTCAGTTCTGAGAGATAAGTGTGTGTGAAAGCCGTCCATCAACTAGATTGTTGGGAACACAAAGTTCCTTTTCAGTTGCAAACTACACTCCATACATATATATGGGGAGGTACTAGCTCCAACTCGGTTTTACAGTGAAAACTGCAGGAACTTCAAACCGGCACTAGGAAACACACTGAGAAACTAGAGTAAAAGTTTCTCCTGCAACCCGTTCCCTTTGTGCTAGATGAACGAACGTCTCTCCACATGCTCAGTTCTGAGAGATAAGTGTGTGTGAAAGCCGTCCTTCAACTAGATTGTTGGGAACACAAAAAGTTCCTTTTCAGTTGCAAACTACACTCCATACATATATATGGGGAGGTACTAGCTCCAACTCGGTTTTACAGTGAAAACTGCAGGAACTTCAAACCGGCACTAGGAAACACACTGAAAAACTAGAGTAAAAGTTTCTCCTGCAACCCGTTCCCTTTGTGCTAGATGAACGAACGTCTCTCCACATGCTCAGTTCTGAGAGATAAGTGTGTGTGAAAGCCGTACTTCAACTAGATTGTTGGAACACAAAGTTCCTTTTCAGTTGCAAACTACACTCCATACATATATATGGGGAGGTACTAGCTCCAACTCGGTTTTACAGTGAAAACTGCAGGAACTTCAAACCGGCACTAGGAAACACACTGAGAAACTAGAGTAAAAGTTTCTCCTGCAACCCGTTCCCTTTGTGCTAGATGAACGAACGTCTCTCCACATGCTCAGTTCTGAGAGATAAGTGTGTGTGAAAGCCGTCCTTCAACTAGATTGTTGGGAACACAAAGTTCCTTTTCAGTTGCAAACTACACTCCATACATATATATGGGGAGGTACTAGCTCCAACTCGGTTTTACAGTGAAAACTGCAGGAACTTCAAACCGGCACTAGGAAACACACTGAAAAACTAGAGTAAAAGTTTCTCCTGCAACCCGTTCCCTTTGTGCTAGATGAACGAACGTCTCTCCACATGCTCAGTTCTGAGAGATAAGTGTGTGTGAAAGCCGTCCTTCAACTAGATTGTTGGGAACACAAAGTTCCTTTTCAGTTGCAAACTACACTCCATACATATATATGGGGAGGTACTAGCTCCAACTCGGTTTTACAGTGAAAACTGCAGGAACTTCAAACCGGCACTAGGAAACACACTGAGAAACTAGAGTAAAAGTTTCTCCTGCAACCCGTTCCCTTTGTGCTAGATGAACGAACGTCTCTCCACATGCTCAGTTCTGAGAGATAAGTGTGTGTGAAAGCCGTCCTTCAACTAGATTGTTGGGAACACAAAGTTCCTTTTCAGTTGCAAACTACACTCCATACATATATATGGGGAGGTACTAGCTCCAACTCGGTTTTACAGTGAAAACTGCAGGAACTTCAAACCGGCACTAGGAAACACACTGAGAAACTAGAGTAAAAGTTTCTCCTGCAACCCGTTCCCTTTGTGCTAGATGAACGAACGTCTCTCCACATGCTCAGTTCTGAGAGATAAGTGTGTGTGAAAGCCGTCCTTCAACTAGATTGTTGGGAACACAAAGTTCCTTTTCAGTTGCAAACTACACTCCATACATATATATGGGGAGGTACTAGCTCCAACTCGGTTTTACAGTGAAAACTGCAGGAACTTCAAACCGGCACTAGGAAACACACTGAAAAACTAGAGTAAAAGTTTCTCCTGCAACCCGTTCCCTTTGTGCTAGATGAACGAACGTCTCTCCACATGCTCAGTTCTGAGAGATAAGTGTGTGTGAAAGCCGTCCTTCAACTAGATTGTTGGGAACACAAAGTTCCTTTTCAGTTGCAAACTACACTCCATACATATATATGGGGAGGTACTAGCTCAACTCGGTTTTACAGTGAAAACTGCAGGAACTTCAAACCGGCACTAGGAAACACACTGAGAATCTAGAGTAAAAGTTTCTCCTTCAACCCGTTCCCTTTGTGCTAGATGAACGAACGTCTCTCCACATGCTCAGTTCTGAGAGATAAGTGTGTGTGAAAGCCGTCCTTCAACTAGATTGTTGGGAACACAAAGTTCCTTTTCAGTTGCAAACTACACTCCATACATATATATGGGGAGGTACTAGCTCCAACTCGGTTTTACAGTGAAAACTGCAGGAACTTCAAACCGGCACTAGGAAACACACTGAGAAACTAGAGTAAAAGTTTCTCCTGCAACCCGTTCCCTTTGTGCTAGATGAACGAACGTCTCTCCACATGCTCAGTTCTGAGAGATAAGTGTGTGTGAAAGCCGTCCTTCAACTAGATTGTTGGGAACACAAAGTTCCTTTTCAGTTGCAAACTACACTCCATACATATATATGGGGAGGTACTAGCTCCAACTCGGTTTTACAGTGAAAACTGCAGGAACTTCAAACCGGCACTAGGAAACACACTGAGAAACTAGAGTAAAAGTTTCTCCTGCAACCCGTTCCCTTTGTGCTAGATGAACGAACGTCTCTCCACATGCTCAGTTCTGAGAGATAAGTGTGTGTGAAAGCCGTCCTTCAACTAGATTGTTGGGAACACAAAGTTCCTTTTCAGTTGCAAACTACACTCCATACATATATATGGGGAGGTACTAGCTCCAACTCGGTTTTACAGTGAAAACTGCAGGAACTTCAAACCGGCACTAGGAAACACACTGAGAAACTAGAGTAAAAGTTTCTCCTGCAACCCGTTCCCTTTGTGCTAGATGAACGAACGTCTCTCCACATGCTCAGTTCTGAGAGATAAGTGTGTGTGAAAGCCGTCCTTCAACTAGATTGTTGGGAACACAAAGTTCCTTTTCAGTTGCAAACTACACTCCATACATATATATGGGGAGGTACTAGCTCCAACTCGGTTTTACAGTGAAAACTGCAGGAACTTCAAACCGGCACTAGGAAACACACTGAGAAACTAGAGTAAAAGTTTCTCCTGCAACCCGTTCCCTTTGTGCTAGATGAACGAACGTCTCTCCACATGCTCAGTTCTGAGAGATAAGTGTGTGTGAAAGCCGTCCTTCAACTAGATTGTTGGGAACACAAAGTTCCTTTTCAGTTGCAAACTACACTCCATACATATATATGGGGAGGTACTAGCTCCAACTCGGTTTTACAGTGAAAACTGCAGGAACTTCAAACCGGCACTAGGAAACACACTGAGAAACTAGAGTAAAAGTTTCTCCTGCAACCCGTTCCCTTTGTGCTAGATGAACGAACGTCTCTCCACATGCTCAGTTCTGAGAGATAAGTGTGTGTGAAAGCCGTCCTTCAACTAGATTGTTGGGAACACAAAGTTCCTTTTCAGTTGCAAACTACACTCCATACATATATATGGGGAGGTACTAGCTCCAACTCGGTTTTACAGTGAAAACTGCAGGAACTTCAAACCGGCACTAGGAAACACACTGAAAAACTAGAGTAAAAGTTTCTCCTGCAACCGGTTCCCTTTGTGCTAGATGAACGAACGTCTCTCCACATGCTCAGTTCTGAGAGATAAGTGTGTGTGAAAGCCGTCCTTCAACTAGATTGTTGGGAACACAAAGTTCCTTTTCAGTTGCAAGCTACACTCCATACATATATATGGGGAGGTACTAGCTCCAACTCGGTTTTACAGTGAAAACTGCAGGAACTTCAAACCGGCACTAGGAAACACACTGAAAAACTAGAGTAAAAGTTTCTCCTGCAACCCGTTCCCTTTGTGCTAGATGAACGAACGTCTCTCCACATGCTCAGTTCTGAGAGATAAGTGTGTGTGAAAGCCGTCCTTCAACTAGATTGTTGGGAACACAAAGTTCCTTTTCAGTTGCAAACTACACTCCATACATATATATGGGGAGGTACTAGCTCCAACTCGGTTTTACAGTGAAAACTGCAGGAACTTCAAACCGGCACTAGGAAACACACTGAGAAACTAGAGTAAAAGTTTCTCCTGCAACCCGTTCCCTTTGTGCTAGATGAACGAACGTCTCTCCACATGCTCAGTTCTGAGAGATAAGTGTGTGTGAAAGCCGTCCTTCAACTAGATTGTTGGGAACACAAAGTTCCTTTTCAGTTGCAAACTACACTCCATACATATATATGGGGAGGTACTAGCTCCAACTCGGTTTTACAGTGAAAACTGCAGGAACTTCAAACCGGCACTAGGAAACACACTGAAAAACTAGAGTAAAAGTTTCTCCTGCAACCGGTTCCCTTTGTGCTAGATGAACGAACGTCTCTCCACATGCTCAGTTCTGAGAGATAAGTGTGTGTGAAAGCCGTCCTTCAACTAGATTGTTGGGAACACAAAGTTCCTTTTCAGTTGCAAGCTACACTCCATACATATATATGGGGAGGTACTAGCTCCAACTCGGTTTTACAGTGAAAACTGCAGGAACTTCAAACCGGCACTAGGAAACACACTGAGAAACTAGAGTAAAAGTTTCTCCTGCAACCCGTTCCCTTTGTGCTAGATGAACGAACGTCTCTCCACATGCTCAGTTCTGAGAGATAAGTGTGTGTGAAAGCCGTCCTTCAACTAGATTGTTGGGAACACAAAGTTCCTTTTCAGTTGCAAACTACACTCCATACATATATATGGGGAGGTACTAGCTCCAACTCGGTTTTACAGTGAAAACTGCAGGAACTTCAAACCGGCACTAGGAAACACACTGAGAAACTAGAGTAAAAGTTTCTCCTGCAACCCGTTCCCTTTGTGCTAGATGAACGAACGTCTCTCCACATGCTCAGTTCTGAGAGATAAGTGTGTGTGAAAGCCGTCCTTCAACTAGATTGTTGGGAACACAAAGTTCCTTTTCAGTTGCAAACTACACTCCATACATATATATGGGGAGGTACTAGCTCCAACTCGGTTTTACAGTGAAAACTGCAGGAACTTCAAACCGGCACTAGGAAACACACTGAGAAACTAGAGTAA
The DNA here is from genome assembly GCF_048773025.1 of Camelus bactrianus. NCBI lineage: Eukaryota > Metazoa > Chordata > Mammalia > Artiodactyla > Camelidae > Camelus > Camelus bactrianus. The sequence continues at coordinate 3,823,119 of NC_133549.1, read as the reverse complement.
AAGTTTCTCCTGCAACCCGTTCCCTTTGTGCTAGATGAACGAACGTCTCTCCACATGCTCAGTTCTGAGAGATAAGTGTGTGTGAAAGCCGTCCTTCAACTAGATTGTTGGGAACACAAAGTTCCTTTTCAGTTGCAAACTACACTCCATACATATATATGGGGAGGTACTAGCTCCAACTCGGTTTTACAGTGAAAACTGCAGGAACTTCAAACCGGCACTAGGAAACACACTGAGAAACTAGAGTAAAAGTTTCTCCTGCAACCCGTTCCCTTTGTGCTAGATGAACGAACGTCTCTCCACATGCTCAGTTCTGAGAGATAAGTGTGTGTGAAAGCCGTCCTTCAACTAGATTGTTGGGAACACAAAGTTCCTTTTCAGTTGCAAACTACACTCCATACATATATATGGGGAGGTACTAGCTCCAACTCGGTTTTACAGTGAAAACTGCAGGAACTTCAAACCGGCACTAGGAAACACACTGAGAAACTAGAGTAAAAGTTTCTCCTGCAACCCGTTCCCTTTGTGCTAGATGAACGAACGTCTCTCCACATGCTCAGTTCTGAGAGATAAGTGTGTGTGAAAGCCGTCCTTCAACTAGATTGTTGGGAACACAAAGTTCCTTTTCAGTTGCAAACTACACTCCATACATATATATGGGGAGGTACTAGCTCCAACTCGGTTTTACAGTGAAAACTGCAGGAACTTCAAACCGGCACTAGGAAACACACTGAGAATCTAGAGTAAAAGTTTCTCCTTCAACCCGTTCCCTTTGTGCTAGATGAACGAACGTCTCTCCACATGCTCAGTTCTGAGAGATAAGTGTGTGTGAAAGCCGTCCTTCAACTAGATTGTTGGGAACACAAAGTTCCTTTTCAGTTGCAAACTACACTCCATACATATATATGGGGAGGTACTAGCTCCAACTCGGTTTTACAGTGAAAACTGCAGGAACTTCAAACGGCACTAGGAAACACACTGAGAAACTAGAGTAAAAGTTTCTCCTGCAACCCGTTCCCTTTGTGCTAGATGAACGAACGTCTCTCCACATGCTCAGTTCTGAGAGATAAGTGTGTGTGAAAGCCGTCCTTCAACTAGATTGTTGGGAACACAAAGTTCCTTTTCAGTTGCAAACTACACTCCATACATATATATGGGGAGGTACTAGCTCCAACTCGGTTTTACAGTGAAAACTGCAGGAACTTCAAACCGGCACTAGGAAACACACTGAGAAACTAGAGTAAAAGTTTCTCCTGCAACCCGTTCCCTTTGTGCTAGATGAACGAACGTCTCTCCACCTGCTCAGTTCTGAGAGATAAGTGTGTGTGAAAGCCGTCCTTCAACTAGATTGTTGGGAACACAAAGTTCCTTTTCAGTTGCAAACTACACTCCATACATATATATGGGGAGGTACTAGCTCCAACTCGGTTTTACAGTGAAAACTGCAGGAACTTCAAACCGGCACTAGGAAACACACTGAGAAACTAGAGTAAAAGTTTCTCCTGCAACCCGTTCCCTTTGTGCTAGATGAACGAACGTCTCTCCACATGCTCAGTTCTGAGAGATAAGTGTGTGTGAAAGCCGTCCTTCAACTAGATTGTTGGGAACACAAAGTTCCTTTTCAGTTGCAAACTACACTCCATACATATATATGGGGAGGTACTAGCTCCAACTCGGTTTTACAGTGAAAACTGCAGGAACTTCAAACCGGCACTAGGAAACACACTGAAAAACTAGAGTAAAAGTTTCTCCTGCAACCGGTTCCCTTTGTGCTAGATGAACGAACGTCTCTCCACATGCTCAGTTCTGAGAGATAAGTGTGTGTGAAAGCCGTCCTTCAACTAGATTGTTGGGAACACAAAGTTCCTTTTCAGTTGCAAACTACACTCCATACATATATATGGGGAGGTACTAGCTCCAACTCGGTTTTACAGTGAAAACTGCAGGAACTTCAAACCGGCACTAGGAAACACACTGAGAAACTAGAGTAAAAGTTTCTCCTGCAACCCGTTCCCTTTGTGCTAGATGAACGAACGTCTCTCCACATGCTCAGTTCTGAGAGATAAGTGTGTGTGAAAGCCGTCCTTCAACTAGATTGTTGGGAACACAAAGTTCCTTTTCAGTTGCAAACTACACTCCATACATATATATGGGGAGGTACTAGCTCCAACTCGGTTTTACAGTGAAAACTGCAGGAACTTCAAACCGGCACTAGGAAACACACTGAAAAACTAGAGTAAATGTTTCTCCTGCAACCGGTTCCCTTTGTGCTAGATGAACGAACGTCTCTCCACATGCTCAGTTCTGAGAGATAAGTGTGTGTGAAAGCCGTCCTTCAACTAGATTGTTGGGAACACAAAGTTCCTTTTCAGTTGCAAGCTACACTCCATACATATATATGGGGAGGTACTAGCTCCAACTCGGTTTTACAGTGAAAACTGCAGGAACTTCAAACCGGCACTAGGAAACACACTGAGAAACTAGAGTAAAAGTTTCTCCTGCAACCCGTTCCCTTTGTGCTAGATGAACGAACGTCTCTCCACATGCTCAGTTCTGAGAGATAAGTGTGTGTGAAAGCCGTCCTTCAACTAGATTGTTGGGAACACAAAGTTCCTTTTCAGTTGCAAACTACACTCCATACATATATATGGGGAGGTACTAGCTCCAACTCGGTTTTACAGTGAAAACTGCAGGAACTTCAAACCGGCACTAGGAAACACACTGAGAAACTAGAGTAAAAGTTTCTCCTGCAACCCGTTCCCTTTGTGCTAGATGAACGAACGTCTCTCCACATGCTCAGTTCTGAGAGATAAGTGTGTGTGAAAGCCGTCCTTCAACTAGATTGTTGGGAACACAAAGTTCCTTTTCAGTTGCAAACTACACTCCATACATATATATGGGGAGGTACTAGCTCCAACTCGGTTTTACAGTGAAAACTGCAGGAACTTCAAACCGGCACTAGGAAACACACTGAGAAACTAGAGTAAAAGTTTCTCCTGCAACCCGTTCCCTTTGTGCTAGATGAACGAACGTCTCTCCACATGCTCAGTTCTGAGAGATAAGTGTGTGTGAAAGCCGTCCTTCAACTAGATTGTTGGGAACACAAAGTTCCTTTTCAGTTGCAAACTACACTCCATACATATATATGGGGAGGTACTAGCTCCAACTCGGTTTTACAGTGAAAACTGCAGGAACTTCAAACCGGCACTAGGAAACACACTGAGAAACTAGAGTAAAAGTTTCTCCTGCAACCCGTTCCCTTTGTGCTAGATGAACGAACGTCTCTCCACATGCTCAGTTCTGAGAGATAAGTGTGTGTGAAAGCCGTCCTTCAACTAGATTGTTGGGAACACAAAGTTCCTTTTCAGTTGCAAACTACACTCCATACATATATATGGGGAGGTACTAGCTCCAACTCGGTTTTACAGTGAAAACTGCAGGAACTTCAAACCGGCACTAGGAAACACTCTGAGAAACTAGAGTAAAAGTTTCTCCTGCAACCCTTTCCCTTTGTGCTAGATGAACGAACGTCTCTCCACATGCTCAGTTCTGAGAGATAAGTGTGTGTGAAAGCCGTACTTCAACTAGATTGTTGGGAACACAAAGTTCCTTTTCAGTTTCAAACTACACTCCATACATATATATGGGGAGGTACTAGCTCCAACTCGGTTTTACAGTGAAAACTGCAGGAACTTCAAACCGGCACTAGGAAACACACTGAGAAACTAGAGTAAAAGTTTCTCCTGCAACCCGTTCCCTTTGTGCTAGATGAACGAACGTCTCTCCACATGCTCAGTTCTGAGAGATAAGTGTGTGTGGAAAGCCGTCCTTCAACTAGATTGTTGGGAACACAAAGTTCCTTTTCAGTTGCAAACTACACTCCATACATATATATGGGGAGGTACTAGCTCCAACTCGGTTTTACAGTGAAAACTGCAGGAACTTCAAACCGGCACTAGGAAACACACTGAAAAACTAGAGTAAAAGTTTCTCCTGCAACCCGTTCCCTTTGTGCTAGATGAACGAACGTCTCTCCACATGCTCAGTTCTGAGAGATAAGTGTGTGTGAAAGCCGTCCTTCAACTAGATTGTTGGGAACACAAAGTTCCTTTTCAGTTGCAAACTACACTCCATACATATATATGGGGAGGTACTAGCTCCAACTCGGTTTTACAGTGAAAACTGCAGGAACTTCAAACCGGCACTAGGAAACACACTGAAAAACTAGAGTAAAAGTTTCTCCTGCAACCCGTTCCCTTTGTGCTAGATGAACGAACGTCTCTCCACATGCTCAGTTCTGAGAGATAAGTGTGTGTGAAAGCCGTACTTCAACTAGATTGTTGGGAACACAAAGTTCCTTTTCAGTTGCAAACTACACTCCATACATATATATGGGGTGGTACTAGCTCCAACTCGGTTTTACAGTGAAAACTGCAGGAACTTCAAAACGGCACTAGGAAACACACTGAGAAACTAGAGTAAAAGTTTCTCCTGCAACCCGTTCCCTTTGTGCTAGATGAACGAACGTCTCTCCACATGCTCAGTTCTGAGAGATAAGTGTGTTTGAAAGCCGTCCTTCAACTAGATTGTTGGGAACACAAAGTTCCTTTTCAGTTGCAAACTACACTCCATACATATATATGGGGAGGTACTAGCTCCAACTCGGTTTTACAGTGAAAACTGCAGGAACTTCAAACCGGCACTAGGAAACACACTGAAAAACTAGAGTAAAAGTTTCTCCTGCAACCCGTTCCCTTTGTGCTAGATGAACGAACGTCTCTCCACATGCTCAGTTCTGAGAGATAAGTGTGTGTGAAAGCCGTCCTTCAACTAGATTGTTGGGAACACAAAGTTCCTTTTCAGTTGCAAACTACACTCCATACATATATATGGGGAGGTACTAGCTCCAACTCGGTTTTACAGTGAAAACTGCAGGAACTTCAAACCGGCACTAGGAAACACACTGAGAAACTAGAGTAAAAGTTTCTCCTGCAACCCGTTCCCTTTGTGCTAGATGAACGAACGTCTCTCCACATGCTCAGTTCTGAGAGATAAGTGTGTGTGAAAGCCGTCCTTCAACTAGATTGTTGGGAACACAAAGTTCCTTTTCAGTTGCAAACTAAACTCCATACATATATATGGGGAGGTACTAGCTCCAACTCGGTTTTACAGTGAAAACTGCAGGAACTTCAAACCGGCACTAGGAAACACACTGAGAAACTAGAGTAAAAGTTTCTCCTGCAACCCGTTCCCTTTGTGCTAGATGAACGAACGTCTCTCCACCTGCTCAGTTCTGAGAGATAAGTGTGTGTGAAAGCCGTCCTTCAACTAGATTGTTGGGAACACAAAGTTCCTTTTCAGTTGCAAACTACACTCCATACATATATATGGGGAGGTACTAGCTCCAACTCGGTTTTACAGTGAAAACTGCAGGAACTTCAAACCGGCACTAGGAAACACACTGAGAAACTAGAGTAAAAGTTTCTCCTGCAACCCGTTCCCTTTGTGCTAGATGAACGAACGTCTCTCCACATGCTCAGTTCTGAGAGATAAGTGTGTGTGAAAGCCGTCCTTCAACTAGATTGTTGGGAACACAAAGTTCCTTTTCAGTTGCAAACTACACTCCATACATATATATGGGGAGGTACTAGCTCCAACTCGGTTTTACAGTGAAAACTGCAGGAACTTCAAACCGGCACTAGGAAACACACTGAGAAACTAGAGTAAAAGTTTCTCCTGCAACCCGTTCCCTTTGTGCTAGATGAACGAACGTCTCTCCACATGCTCAGTTCTGAGAGATAAGTGTGTGTGAAAGCCGTCCTTCAACTAGATTGTTGGGAACACAAAGTTCCTTTTCAGTTGCAAACTACACTCCATACATATATATGGGGAGGTACTAGCTCCAACTCGGTTTTACAGTGAAAACTGCAGGAACTTCAAACCGGCACTAGGAAACACACTGAGAAACTAGAGTAAAAGTTTCTCCTGCAACCCGTTCCCTTTGTGCTAGATGAACGAACGTCTCTCCACATGCTCAGTTCTGAGAGATAAGTGTGTGTGAAAGCCGTCCTTCAACTACATTGTTGGGAACACAAAGTTCCTTTTCAGTTGCAAACTACACTCCATACATATATATGGGGAGGTACTAGCTCCAACTCGGTTTTACAGTGAAAACTGCAGGAACTTCAAACCGGCACTAGGAAACACACTGAGAAACTAGAGTAAAAGTTTCTCCTGCAACCCGTTCCCTTTGTGCTAGATGAACGAACGTCTCTCCACATGCTCAGTTCTGAGAGATAAGTGTGTGTGAAAGCCGTCCTTCAACTAGATTGTTGGGAACACAAAGTTCCTTTTCAGTTGCAAACTACACTCCATACATATATATAGGGAGGTACTAGCTCCAACTCGGTTTTACAGTGAAAACTGCAGGAACTTCAAACCGGCACTAGGAAACACACTGAGAAACTAGAGTAAAAGTTTCTCCTGCAACCCATTCCCTTTGTGCTAGATGAACGAACGTCTCTCCACCTGCTCAGTTCTGAGAGATAAGTGTGTGTGAAAGCCGTCCTTCAACTAGATTGTTGGGAACACAAAGTTCCTTTTCAGTTGCAAACTACACTCCATACATATATATGGGGAGGTACTAGCTCCAACTCGGTTTTACAGTGAAAACTGCAGGAACTTCAAACCGGCACTAGGAAACACACTGAGAATCTAGAGTAAAAGTTTCTCCTGCAACCCGTTCCCTTTGTGCTAGATGAACGAACGTCTCTCCACATGCTCAGTTCTGAGAGATATGTGTGTGTGAAAGCCGTCCTTCAACTAGATTGTTGGGAACACAAAGTTCCTTTTCAGTTGCAAACTACACTCCATACATATATATGGGGAGGTACTAGCTCCAACTCGGTTTTACAGTGAAAACTGCAGGAACTTCAAACCGGCACTAGGAAACACACTGAGAAACTAGAGTAAAAGTTTCTCCTGCAACCCGTTCCCTTTGTGCTAGATGAACGAACGTCTCTCCACATGCTCAGTTCTGAGAGATAAGTGTGTGTGAAAGCCGTCCTTCAACTAGATTGTTGGGAACACAAAGTTCCTTTTCAGTTGCAAACTACACTCCATACATATATATGGGGAGGTACTAGCTCCAACTCGGTTTTACAGTGAAAACTGCAGGAACTTCAAACCGGCACTAGGAAACACACTGAGAAACTAGAGTAAAAGTTTCTCCTGCAACCCGTTCCCTTTGTGCTAGATGAACGAACGTCTCTCCACATGCTCAGTTCTGAGAGATAAGTGTGTGTGAAAGCCGTCCTTCAACTAGATTGTTGGGAACACAAAGTTCCTTTTCAGTTGCAAACTACACTCCATACATATATATGGGGAGGTACTAGCTCCAACTCGGTTTTACAGTGAAAACTGCAGGAACTTCAAACCGGCACTAGGAAACACACTGAGAAACTAGAGTAAAAGTTTCTCCTGCAACCCGTTCCCTTTGTGCTAGATGAACGAACGTCTCTCCACATGCTCAGTTCTGAGAGATAAGTGTGTGTGAAAGCCGTCCTTCAACTAGATTGTTGGGAACACAAAGTTCCTTTTCAGTTGCAAACTACACTCCATACATATATATGGGGAGGTACTAGCTCCAACTCGGTTTTACAGTGAAAACTGCAGGAACTTCAAACCGGCACTAGGAAACACACTGAGAAACTAGAGTAAAAGTTTCTCCTGCAACCCGTTCCCTTTGTGCTAGATGAACGAACGTCTCTCCACATGCTCAGTTCTGAGAGATAAGTGTGTGTGAAAGCCGTCCTTCAACTAGATTGTTGGGAACACAAAGTTCCTTTTCAGTTGCAAACTACACTCCATACATATATATGGGGAGGTACTAGCTCCAACTCGGTTTTACAGTGAAAACTGCAGGAACTTCAAACCGGCACTAGGAAACACACTGAGAAACTAGAGTAAAAGTTTCTCCTGCAACCCGTTCCCTTTGTGCTAGATGAACGAACGTCTCTCCACATGCTCAGTTCTGAGAGATAAGTGTGTGTGAAAGCCGTCCTTCAACTAGATTGTTGGGAACACAAAGTTCCTTTTCAGTTGCAAACTACACTCCATACATATATATGGGGAGGTACTAGCTCCAACTCGGTTTTACAGTGAAAACTGCAGGAACTTCAAACCGGCACTAGGAAACACACTGAGAAACTAGAGTAAAAGTTTCTCCTGCAACCCGTTCCTTTGTGCTAGATGAACGAACGTCTCTCCACATGCTCAGTTCTGAGAGATAAGTGTGTGTGAAAGCCGTCCTTCAACTAGATTGTTGGGAACACAAAGTTCCTTTTCAGTTGCAAACTACACTCCATATATATATATGGGGAGGTACTAGCTCCAACTCGGTTTTACAGTGAAAACTGCAGGAACTTCAAACCGGCACTAGGAAACACACTGAGAAACTAGAGTAAAAGTTTCTCCTGCAACCCGTTCCCTTTGTGCTAGATGAACGAACGTCTCTCCACCTGCTCAGTTCTGAGAGATAAGTGTGTGTGAAAGCCGTCCTTCAACTAGATTGTTGGGAACACAAAGTTCCTTTTCAGTTGCAAACTACACTCCATACATATATATGGGGAGGTACTAGCTCCAACTCGGTTTTACAGTGAAAACTGCAGGAACTTCAAACCGGCACTAGGAAACACACTGAGAATCTAGAGTAAAAGTTTCTCCTGCAACCCGTTCCCTTTGTGCTAGATGAACGAACGTCTCTCCACATGCTCAGTTCTGAGAGATAAGTGTGTGTGAAAGCCGTCCTTCAACTAGATTGTTGGGAACACAAAGTTCCTTTTCAGTTGCAAACTACACTCCATACATATATATGGGGAGGTACTAGCTCCAACTCGGTTTTACAGTGAAAACTGCAGGAACTTCAAACCGGCACTAGGAAACACACTGAGAAACTAGAGTAAAAGTTTCTCCTGCAACCCGTTCCCTTTGTGCTAGATGAACGAACGTCTCTCCACATGCTCAGTTCTGAGAGATAAGTGTGTGTGAAAGCCGTCCTTCAACTAGATTGTTGGGAACACAAAGTTCCTTTTCAGTTGCCAACTACACTCCATACATATATATGGGGAGGTACTAGCTCCAACTCGGTTTTACAGTGAAAACTGCAGGAACTTCAAACCGGCACTAGGAAACACACTGAGAAACTAGAGTAAAAGTTTCTCCTGCAACCCATTCCCTTTGTGCTAGATGAACGAACGTCTCTCCACCTGCTCAGTTCTGAGAGATAAGTGTGTGTGAAAGCCGTCCTTCAACTAGATTGTTGGGAACACAAAGTTCCTTTTCAGTTGCAAACTACACTCCATACATATATATGGGGAGGTACTAGCTCCAACTCGGTTTTACAGTGAAAACTGCAGGAACTTCAAACCGGCACTAGGAAACACACTGAGAATCTAGAGTAAAAGTTTCTCCTGCAACCCGTTCCCTTTGTGCTAGATGAACGAACGTCTCTCCACATGCTCAGTTCTGAGAGATATGTGTGTGTGAAAGCCGTCCTTCAACTAGATTGTTGGGAACACAAAGTTCCTTTTCAGTTGCAAACTACATTCCATACATATATATGGGGAGGTACTAGCTCCAACTCGGTTTTACAGTGAAAACTGCAGGAACTTCAAACCGGCACTAGGAAACACACTGAGAAACTAGAGTAAAAGTTTCTCCTGCAACCCGTTCCCTTTGTGCTAGATGAACGAACGTCTCTCCACATGCTCAGTTCTGAGAGATAAGTGTGTGTGAAAGCCGTCCTTCAACTAGATTGTTGGGAACACAAAGTTCCTTTTCAGTTGCAAACTACACTCCATACATATATATGGGGAGGTACTAGCTCCAACTCGGTTTTACAGTGAAAACTGCAGGAACTTCAAACCGGCACTAGGAAACACACTGAGAAACTAGAGTAAAAGTTTCTCCTGCAACCCGTTCCCTTTGTGCTAGATGAACGAACGTCTCTCCACATGCTCAGTTCTGAGAGATAAGTGTGTGTGAAAGCCGTCCTTCAACTAGATTGTTGGGAACACAAAGTTCCTTTTCAGTTGCAAACTACACTCCATACATATATATGGGGAGGTACTAGCTCCAACTCGGTTTTACAGTGAAAACTGCAGGAACTTCAAACCGGCACTAGGAAACACACTGAGAAACTAGAGTAAAAGTTTCTCCTGCAACCCGTTCCCTTTGTGCTAGATGAACGAACGTCTCTCCACATGCTCAGTTCTGAGAGATAAGTGTGTGTGAAAGCCGTCCTTCAACTAGATTGTTGGGAACACAAAGTTCCTTTTCAGTTGCAAACTACACTCCATACATATATATGGGGAGGTACTAGCTCCAACTCGGTTTTACAGTGAAAACTGCAGGAACTTCAAACCGGCACTAGGAAACACACTGAGAAACTAGAGTAAAAGTTTCTCCTGCAACCCGTTCCCTTTGTGCTAGATGAACGAACGTCTCTCCACATGCTCAGTTCTGAGAGATAAGTGTGTGTGAAAGCCGTCCTTCAACTAGATTGTTGGGAACACAAAGTTCCTTTTCAGTTGCAAACTACACTCCATACATATATATGGGGAGGTACTAGCTCCAACTCGGTTTTACAGTGAAAACTGCAGGAACTTCAAACCGGCACTAGGAAACACACTGAGAAACTAGAGTAAAAGTTTCTCCTGCAACCCGTTCCTTTGTGCTAGATGAACGAACGTCTCTCCACATGCTCAGTTCTGAGAGATAAGTGTGTGTGAAAGCCGTCCTTCAACTAGATTGTTGGGAACACAAAGTTCCTTTTCAGTTGCAAACTACACTCCATATATATATATGGGGAGGTACTAGCTCCAACTCGGTTTTACAGGGAAAACTGCAGGAACTTCAAACCGGCACTAGGAAACACACTGAGAAACTAGAGTAAAAGTTTCTCCTGCAACCCGTTCCCTTTGTGCTAGATGAACGAACGTCTCTCCACCTGCTCAGTTCTGAGAGATAAGTGTGTGTGAAAGCCGTCCTTCAACTAGATTGTTGGGAACACAAAGTTCCTTTTCAGTTGCAAACTACACTCCATACATATATATGGGGAGGTACTAGCTCCAACTCGGTTTTACAGTGAAAACTGCAGGAACTTCAAACCGGCACTAGGAAACACACTGAGAATCTAGAGTAAAAGTTTCTCCTGCAACCCGTTCCCTTTGTGCTAGATGAACGAACGTCTCTCCACATGCTCAGTTCTGAGAGATAAGTGTGTGTGAAAGCCGTCCTTCAACTAGATTGTTGGGAACACAAAGTTCCTTTTCAGTTGCAAACTACACTCCATACATATATATGGGGAGGTACTAGCTCCAACTCGGTTTTACAGTGAAAACTGCAGGAACTTCAAACCGGCACTAGGAAACACACTGAGAAACTAGAGTAAAAGTTTCTCCTGCAACCCGTTCCCTTTGTGCTAGATGAACGAACGTCTCTCCACATGCTCAGTTCTGAGAGATAAGTGTGTGTGAAAGCCGTCCTTCAACTAGATTGTTGGGAACACAAAGTTCCTTTTCAGTTGCAAACTACACTCCATACATATATATGGGGAGGTACTAGCTCCAACTCGGTTTTACAGTGAAAACTGCAGGAACTTCAAACCGGCACTAGGAAACACACTGAGAAACTAGAGTAAAAGTTTCTCCTGCAACCCGTTCCCTTTGTGCTAGATGAACGAACGTCTCTCCACATGCTCAGTTCTGAGAGATAAGTGTGTGTGAAAGCCGTCCTTCAACTAGATTGTTGGGAACACAAAGTTCCTTTTCAGTTGCAAACTACACTCCATACATATATATGGGGAGGTACTAGCTCCAACTCGGTTTTACAGTGAAAACTGCAGGAACTTCAAACCGGCACTAGGAAACACACTGAGAAACTAGAGTAAAAGTTTCTCCTGCAACCCGTTCCCTTTGTGCTAGATGAACGAACGTCTCTCCACATGCTCAGTTCTGAGAGATAAGTGTGTGTGAAAGCCGTCCTTCAACTAGATTGTTGGGAACACAAAGTTCCTTTTCAGTTGCAAACTACACTCCATACATATATATGGGGAGGTACTAGCTCCAACTCGGTTTTACAGTGAAAACTGCAGGAACTTCAAACCGGCACTAGGAAACACACTGAGAAACTAGAGTAAAAGTTTCTCCTGCAACCCGTTCCCTTTGTGCTAGATGAACGAACGTCTCTCCACATGTTCAGTTCTGAGAGATAAGTGTGTGTGAAAGCCGTCCTTCAACTAGATTGTTGGGAACACAAAGTTCCTTTTCAGTTGCAAACTACACTCCATACATATATATGGGGAGGTACTAGCTCCAACTCGGTTTTACAGTGAAAACTGCAGGAACTTCAAACCGGCACTAGGAAACACACTGAGAAGCTAGAGTAAAAGTTTCTCCTGCAACCCGTTTCCTTTGTGCTAGATGATCGAACGTCTATCCACATGCTCAGTTCTGAGAGATAAGTGTGTGTGAAAGCCGTCCTTCAACTAGATTGTTGGGAACACAAAGTTCCTTTTCAGTTGCAAACTACACTCCATACAAATATATGGGGAGGTACTAGCTCCAACTCGGTTTTACAGTGAAAACTGCAGGAACTTCAAACCGGCACTAGGAAACACACTGAGAAACTAGAGTAAAAGTTTCTCCTGCAACCCGTTCCCTTTGTGCTAGATGAACGAACGTCTCTCCACATGCTCATTTCTGAGAGGTAAGTGTGTGTGAAAGCCGTCCTTCAACTAGATTGTTGGGAACACAAAGTTTCTTTTCAGTTGCAAACTACACTCCATACATATATATGGGGAGGTACTAGCTCCAACTCGGTTTTACAGTGAAAACTGCAGGAACTTCAAACCGGCACTAGGAAACACACTGAGAAACTAGAATAAAAGTTTCTCCTGCAACCCGTTCCCTTTGTGCTAGATGAACGAACGTCTCTCCACATGCTCAGTTCTGAGAGATAAGTGTGTGTGAAAGCCGTCCTTCAACTAGATTGTTGGGAACACAAAGTTCCTTTTCAGTTGCAAACTACACTCCATAAATATATATGGGGAGGTACTAGCTCCAACTCGGTTTTACAGTGAAAACTGCAGGAACTTCAAACCGGCACTAGGAAACACACTGAGAAACTAGAGTAAAAGTTACCCCTGCAACCCGTTCCCTTTGTGCTAGATGAACGAACGTCTCTCCACATGCTCAGTTCTGAGAGATAAGTGTGTGTGAAAGCCGTCCTTCAACTAGATTGTTGGGAACACAAAGTTCCTTTTCAGTTGCAAACAACACTCCATACATATATATGGGGAGGTACTAGCTCCAACTCGGTTTTACAGTGAAAACTGCAGGAACTTCAAACCGGCACTAGGAAACACACTGAGAAACTAGAGTAAAAGTTTCTCCTGCAACCCGTTCCCTTTGTGCTAGATGAACGAACGTCTCTCCACATGCTCAGTTCTGAGAGATAAGTGTGTGTGAAAGCCGTCCTTCAACTAGATTGTTGGGAACACAAAGTTCCTTTTCAGTTGCAAACTACACTCCATACATATATATGGGGAGGTACTAGCTCCAACTCGGTTTTACAGTGAAAACTGCAGGAACTTCAAACCGGCACTAGGAAACACACTGAGAAACTAGAGTAAAAGTTTCTCCTGCAACCCGTTCCCTTTGTGCTAGATGAACGAACGTCTCTCCACATGCTCAGTTCTGAGAGATAAGTGTGTGTGAAAGCCGTCCTTCAACTAGATTGTTGGGAACACAAAGTTCCTTTTCAGTTGCAAACTACACTCCGTACATATATATGGGGAGGTTATAGTTCCAAATCGGTTTTACAGTGAAAACTGCAGGAACTTCAAACCGGCACTTGGAAACACACTGAAAAACTAGAGTAAAAGTTTCTCCTGCAACCCGTTCCCTTTGTGCTAGATGAACGAACGTCTCTCCACATGCTCAGATCTGAGAGATAAGTGTGTGTGAAAGCCGTCCTTCAACTAGATTGTTGGGAACACAAAGTTCCTTTTCAGTTGCAAACTACACTCCATACATATATATGGGGAGGTACTAGATCCAACTCGGTTTTACAGTGAAAACTGCAGGAACTTCAAACCGGCACTAGGAAACACACTGAGAAACTAGAGTAAAAGTTTCTCCTGCAACCCGTTCCCTCTTTGCTAGATGAACGAACGTCTCTCCACATGCTCAGTTCTGAGAGATAAGTGTGTGTGAAAGCCGTCCTTCAACTAGATTGTTGGGAACACAAAGTTCCTTTTCAGTTGCAAACTACACTCCATACATATATATGGGGAGGTACTAGCTCCAACTCGGTTTTACAGTGAAAACTGCAGGAACTTCAAACCGGCACTAGGAAACACACTGAGAAACTAGAGTAAAAGTTTCTCCTGCAACCCGTTCCCTTTGTGCTAGATGAACGAACGTCTCTCCACATGCTCATTTCTGAGAGGTAAGTGTGTGTGAAAGCCGTCCTTCAACTAGATTGTTGGGAACACAAAGTTCCTTTTCAGTTGCAAACTACACTCCATACATATATATGGGGAGGTACTAGCTCCAACTCGGTTTTACAGTGAAAACTGCAGGAACTTCAAACCGGCACTAGGAAACACACTGAGAAACTAGAATAAAAGTTTCTCCTGCAACCCGTTCCCTTTGTGCTAGATGAACGAACGTCTCTCCACATGCTCAGTTCTGAGAGATAAGTGTGTGTGAAAGCCGTCCTTCAACTAGATTGTTGGGAACACAATGTTCCTTTTCAGTTGCAAACTACACTCCATAAATATATATGGGGAGGTACTAGCTCCAACTCGGTTTTACAGTGAAAACTGCAGGAACTTCAAACCGGCACTAGGAAACACACTGAGAAACTAGAGTAAAAGTTTCTCCTGCAACCCGTTCCCTTTGTGCTAGATGAACGAACGTCTCTCCACATGCTCAGTTCTGAGAGATACCTGTGTGTGAAAGCCGTCCTTCAACTAGATTGTTGGGAACACAAAGTTCCTTTTCAGTTGCAAACTACACTCCATACATATATATGGGGAGGTACTAGCTCCAACTCGGTTTTACAGTGAAAACTGCAGGAACTTCAAACCGGCACTAGGAAACACACGGAGAAACTAGAGTAAAAGTTTCTCCTGCAACCCGTTCCCTTTGTGCTAGATGAACGAACGTCTCTCCACATGCTCAGTTCTGAGAGATAATTGTGTGTGAAAGCCGTCCTTCAACTAGATTGTTGGGAACACAAAGTTCCTTTTCAGTTGCAAACTACAATCCATACATATATATGGGGAGGTACTAGCTCCAACTCGGTTTTACAGTGAAAACTGCAGGAACTTCAAACCGGCACTAGGAAACACACTGAGAAACTAGAGTAAAAGTTTCTCCTGCAACCCGTTCCCTTTGTGCTAGATGAACGAACGTCTCTCCACATGCTCAGTTCTGAGAGATACCTGTGTGTGAAAGCCGTCCTTCAACTAGATTGTTGGGAACACAAAGTTCCTTTTCAGTTGCAAACTACACTCCATACATATATATGGGGAGGTACTAGCTCCAACTCGGTTTTACAGTGAAAACTGCAGGAACTTCAAACCGGCACTTGGAAACACACTGAAAAACTAGAGTAAAAGTTTCTCCTTCAACCCGTTCCCTTTGTGCTAGATGAACGAACGTCTCTCCACATGCTCAGATCTGAGAGATAAGTGTGTGTGAAAGCCGTCCTTCAACTAGATTGTTGGGAACACAAAGTTCCTTTTCAGTTGCAAACTACACTCCATACATATATATGGGGAGGTACTAGCTCCAACTCGGTTTTACAGTGAAAACTGCAGGAACTTCAAACCGGCACTAGGAAACACACTGAGAAACTAGAGTAAAAGTTTCTCCTGCAAGCCGTTCCCTTTGTGCTAGATGAACGAACGTCTCTCCACATGCTCAGTTCTGAGAGATAAGTGTGTGTGAAAGCCGTCCTTCAACTAGATTGTTGGGAACACAAAGTTCCTTTTCAGTTGCAAACTACACTCCATACATATATATGGGGAGGTACTAGCTCCAACTCGGTTTTACAGTGAAAACTGCAGGAACTTCAAACCGGCACTAGGAAACACACTGAGAAACTAGAGTAAAATTTTCTCCTGCAACCCGTTCCCTTTGTGCTAGATGAACGAACGTCTCTCCACATGCTCAGTTCTGAGAGATAAGTGTGTGTGAAATCCGTCCTTCAACTAGATTGTTGGGAACACAAAGTTCCTTTTCAGTTGCAAACTACACTCCATACATATATATGGGGAGGTACTAGCTCCAACTCGGTTTTACAGTGAAAACTGCAGGAACTTCAAACCGGCACTAGGAAACACACTGAGAAACTAGAGTAAAAGTTTCTCCTGCAACCCGTTCCCTCTTTGCTAGATGAACGAACGTCTCTCCACATGCTCAGTTCTGAGAGATAAGTGTGTGTGAAAGCCGTCCTTCAACTAGATTGTTGGGAACACAAAGTTCCTTTTCAGTTGCAAACTACACTCCATACATATATATGGGGAGGTACTAGCTCCAACTCGGTTTTACAGTGAAAACTGCAGGAACTTCAAACCGGCACTAGGAAACACACTGAGAAACTAGAGTAAAAGTTTCTCCTGCAACCCGTTCCCTTTGTGCTAGATGAACGAACGTCTCTCCACATGCTCAGTTCTGAGAGATAAGTGTGTGTGAAAGCCGTCCTTCAACTAGATTGTTGGGAACACAAAGTTCCTTTTCAGTTGCAAACTACACTCCATACATATATATGGTTAGGTACTAGCTCCAACTCGGTTTTACAGTGAAAACTGCAGGAACTTCAAACCGGCACTAGGAAACACACTGAGAAACTAGAGTAAAAGTTTCTCCTGCAACCCGTTCCCTTTGTGCTAGATGAACGAACGTCTCTCCACATGCTCAGTTCTGAGAGATAAGTGTGTGTGAAAGCCGTCCTTCAACTAGATTGTTGGGAACACAAAGTTCCTTTTCAGTTGCAAACTACACTCCATACATATATATGGGGAGGTACTAGCTCCAACACGGTTTTACAGTGAAAAATGCAGGAACTTCAAACCGGCACTAGGAAACACACTGAGAAACTAGAGTAAAAGTTTCTCCTGCAACCCGTTCCCTTTGTGCTAGATGAACGAACGTCTCTCCACATGCTCAGTTCTGAGAGATAAGTGTGTGTGAAAGCCGTCCTTCAACTGGATTGTTGGGAACACGAAGTTCCTTTTCAGTTGCAAACTACACTCCATACATATATATGGGGAGGTACTAGCTCCAACTCGGTTTTACAGTGAAAACTGCAGGAACTTCAAACCGGCACTAGGAAACACACTGAGAAACTAGAGTAAAAGTTTCTCCTGCAACCCGTTCCCTTTGTGCTAGATGAACGAACGTCTCTCCACATGCTCAGTTCTGAGAGATAAGTGTGTGTGAAAGCCGTCCTTCAACTAGATTGTTGGGAACACAAAGTTCCTTTTCAGTTGCAAACTACACTCCATACATATATATGGGGAGCTACTAGCTCAAACTCGGCTTTACAGTGAAAACTGCAGGAACTTCAAACCGGCACTAGGAAACACACTGAGAAACTAGAGTAAAAGTTTCTCCTGCAACCCGTTCCCTTTGTGCTAGATGAACGAACGTCTCTCCACATGCTCAGTTCTGAGAGATAAGTGTGTGTGAAAGCCGTCCTTCAACTAGATTGTTGGGAACACAAAGTTCCTTTTCAGTTGCAAACTACACTCCATACATATATATGGGGAGCTACTAGCTCCAACTCGGCTTTACAGTGAAAACTGCAGGAACTTCAAACCGGCACTAGGAAACACACTGAGAAACTAGAGTAAAAGTTTCTCCTGCAACCCGTTCCCTTTGTGCTAGATGAACGAACGTCTCTCCACATGCTCAGTTCTGAGAGATAAGTGTGTGTGAAAGCCGTCCTTCAACTAGATTGTTGGGAACACAAAGTTCCTTTTCAGTTGCAAACTACACTCCATACATATATATGGGGAGGTACTAGTTCCAAATCGGTTTTACAGTGAAAACTGCAGGAACTTCAAACCGGCACTTGGAAACACACTGAAAAACTAGAGTAAAAGTTTCTCCTTCAACCCGTTCCCTTTGTGCTAGATGAACGAACGTCTCTCCACATGCTCAGATCTGAGAGATAAGTGTGTGTGAAAGCCGTCCTTCAACTAGATTGTTGGGAACACAAAGTTCCTTTTCAGTTGCAAACTACACTCCATACATATATATGGGGAGGTACTAGCTCCAACTCGGTTTTACAGTGAAAACTGCAGGAACTTCAAACCGGCACTAGGAAACACACTGAGAAACTAGAGTAAAAGTTTCTCCTGCAAGCCGTTCCCTTTGTGCTAGATGAACGAACGTCTCTCCACATGCTCAGTTCTGAGAGATAAGTGTGTGTGAAAGCCGTCCTTCAACTAGATTGTTGGGAACACAAAGTTCCTTTTCAGTTGCAAACTACACTCCATACATATATATGGGGAGGTACTAGCTCCAACTCGGTTTTACAGTGAAAACTGCAGGAACTTCAAACCGGCACTAGGAAACACACTGAGAAACTAGAGTAAAATTTTCTCCTGCAACCCGTTCCCTTTGTGCTAGATGAACGAACGTCTCTCCACATGCTCAGTTCTGAGAGATAAGTGTGTGTGAAAGCCGTCCTTCAACTAGATTGTTGGGAACACAAAGTTCCTTTTCAGTTGCAAACTACATTCCATACATATATATGGGGTGGTACTAGCTCCAACTCGGTTTTACAGTGAAAATTGCAGGAACTTCAAACCGGCACTAGGAAACACACTGAGAAACTAGAGTAAAAGTTTCTCCTGCAACCCGTTCCCTTTGTGCTAGATGAACGAACGTCTCTCCACATGCTCAGTTCTGAGAGATAAGTGTGTGTGAAAGCCGTCCTTCAACTAGATTGTTGGGAACACAAAGTTCCTTTTCAGTTGCAAACTACACTCCATACATATATATGGGGAGGTACTAGCTCCAACTCGGTTTTACAGTGAAAACTGCAGGAACTTCAAACCGGCACTAGGAAACACACTGAGAAACTAGAGTAAAAGTTTCTCCTGCAACCCGTTCCCTTTGTGCTAGATGAACGAACGTCTCTCCACATGCTCAGTTCTGAGAGATAAGTGTGTGTGAAAGCCGTCCTTCAACTAGATTGTTGGGAACACAAAGTTCCTTTTCAGTTGCAAACTACACTCCATACATATATATGGTTAGGTACTAGCTCCAACTCGGTTTTACAGTGAAAACTGCAGGAACTTCAAACCGGCACTAGGAAACACACTGAGAAACTAGAGTAAAAGTTTCTCCTGCAACCCGTTCCCTTTGTGCTAGATGAACGAACGTCTCTCCACATGCTCAGTTCTGAGAGATAAGTGTGTGTGAAAGCCGTCCTTCAACTAGATTGTTGGGAACACAAAGTTCCTTTTCAGTTGCAAACTACACTCCATACATATATATGGGGAGGTACTAGCTCCAACACGGTTTTACAGTGAAAACTGCAGGAACTTCAAACCGGCACTAGGAAACACACTGAGAAACTAGAGTAAAAGTTTCTCCTGCAACCCGTTCCCTTTGTGCTAGATGAACGAACGTCTCTCCACATGCTCAGTTCTGAGAGATAAGTGTGTGTGAAAGCCGTCCTTCAACTGGATTGTTGGGAACACGAAGTTCCTTTTCAGTTGCAAACTACACTCCATACATATATATGGGGAGGTACTAGCTCCAACTCGGTTTTACAGTGAAAACTGCAGGAACTTCAAACCGGCACTAGGAAACACACTGAGAAACTAGAGTAAAAGTTTCTCCTGCAACCCGTTCCCTTTGTGCTAGATGAACGAACGTCTCTCCACATGCTCAGTTCTGAGAGATAAGTGTGTGTGAAAGCCGTCCTTCAACTAGATTGTTGGGAACACAAAGTTCCTTTTCAGTTGCAAACTACATTCCATACATATATATGGGGAGGTACTAGCTCCAACTCGGTTTTACAGTGAAAATTGCAGGAACTTCAAACCGGCACTAGGAAACACACTGAGAAACTAGAGTAAAAGTTTCTCCTGCAACCCGTTCCCTTTGTGCTAGATGAACGAACGTCTCTCCACATGCTCAGTTCTGAGAGATAAGTGTGTGTGAAAGCCGTCCTTCAACTAGATTGTTGGGAACACAAAGTTCCTTTTCAGTTGCAAACTACACTCCATACATATATATGGGGAGCTACTAGCTCCAACTCGGCTTTACAGTGAAAACTGCAGGAACTTCAAACCGGCACTAGGAAACACACTGAGAAACTAGAGTAAAAGTTTCTCCTGCAACCCGTTCCCTTTGTGCTAGATGAACGAACGTCTCTCCACATGCTCAGTTCTGAGAGATAAGTGTGTGTGAAAGCCGTCCTTCAACTAGATTGTTGGGAACACAAAGTTCCTTTTCAGTTGCAAACTACACTCCATACATATATATGGGGAGCTACTAGCTCCAACTCGGCTTTACAGTGAAAACTGCAGGAACTTCAAACCGGCACTAGGAAACACACTGAGAAACTAGAGTAAAAGTTTCTCCTGCAACCCGTTCCCTTTGTGCTAGATGAACGAACGTCTCTCCACATGCTCAGTTCTGAGAGATAAGTGTGTGTGAAAGCCGTCCTTCAACTAGATTGTTGGGAACACAAAGTTCCTTTTCAGTTGCAAACTACACTCCATACATATATATGGGGAGCTACTAGCTCCAACTCGGCTTTACAGTGAAAACTGCAGGAACTTCAAACCGGCACTAGGAAACACACTGAGAAACTAGAGTAAAAGTTTCTCCTGCCACCCGTTCCCTTTGTGCTAGATGAAAGGACGTCTCTCCACATGCTCAGTTCTGAGAGATAAGTGTGTGTGAAAGCCGTCCTTCAACTAGATTGTTGGGAACACAAAGTTCCTTTTCAGTTGCAAACTACACTCCATACATATATATGGGGAGGTACTAGCTCCAACTCGGTTTTACAGTGAAAACTGCAGGAACTTCAAACCGGCACTAGGAAACACACTGAGAAACTAGAGTAAAAGTTTCTCCTGCAACCCGTTCCCTTTGTGCTAGATGAACGAACGTCTCTCCACATGCTCAGTTCTGAGAGATAAGTGTGTGTGAAAGCCGTCCTTCAACTAGATTGTTGGGAACACAAAGTTCCTTTTCAGTTGCAAACTACACTCCTTACATATATATGGGGAGGTACTAGCTCCAACTCGGTTTTACAGTGAAAACTGCAGGAACTTCAAACCGGCACTAGGAAACACACTGAGAAACTAGAGTAAAAGTTTCTCCTGCAACCCGTTCCCTTTGTGCTAGATGAACGAACGTCTCTCCACATGCTCAGTTCTGAGAGATAAGTGTGTGTGAAAGCCGTCCTTCAACTAGATTGTTGGGAACACAAAGTTCCTTTTCAGTTGCAAACTACAATCCATACATATATATGGGGAGGTACTAGCTCCAACTCGGTTTTACAGTGAAAACTGCAGGAACTTCAAACCGGCACTAGGAAACACACTGAGAAACTAGAGTAAAAGTTTCTCCTGCAACCCGTTCCCTTTGTGCTAGATGAACGAACGTCTCTCCACATGCTCAGTTCTGAGAGATAAGTGTGTGTGAAAGCCGTCCTTCAACTAGATTGTTGGGAACACAAAGTTCCTTTTCAGTTGCAAACTACACTCCATACATATATATGGGGAGGTACTAGCTCCAACTCGGTTTTACAGTGAAAACTGCAGGAACTTCAAACCGGCACTAGGAAACACACTGAAAAACTAGAGTAAAAGTTTCTCCTGCAACCCGTTCCCTTTGTGCTAGATGAACGAACGTCTCTCCACATGCTCAGTTCTGAGAGATAAGTGTGTGTGAAAGCCGTCCTTCAACTAGATTGTTTGGAACACAAAGTTCCTTTTCAGTTGCAAACTACACTCCATACATATATATGGGGAGCTACTAGCTCCAACTCGGCTTTACAGTGAAAACTGCAGGAACTTCAAACCGGCACTAGGAAACACACTGAGAAACTAGAGTAAAAGTTTCTCCTGCAACCCGTTCCCTTTGTGCTAGTTGAACGAACGTCTCTCCACATGCTCAGTTCTGAGAGATAAGTGTGTGTGAAAGCCGTCCTTCAACTAGATTGTTGGGAACACAAAGTTCCTTTTCAGTTGCAAACTACACTCCATACATATATATGGGGAGGTACTAGCTCCAACTCGGTTTTACAGTGAAAACTGCAGGAACTTCAAACCGGCACTAGGAAACACACTGAGAAACTAGAGTAAAAGTTTCTCCTGCAACCCGTTCCCTTTGTGCTAGATGAACGAACGTCTCTCCACATGCTCAGTTCTGAGAGATAAGTGTGTGTGAAAGCCGTCCTTCAACTAGATTGTTGGGAACACAAAGTTCCTTTTCAGTTGCAAACTACACTCCATACATATATATGGGGAGCTACTAGCTCCAACTCGGCTTTACAGTGAAAACTGCAGGAACTTCAAACCGGCACTAGGAAACACACTGAGAAACTAGAGTAAAAGTTTCTCCTGCAACCCGTTCCCTTTGTGCTAGATGAACGAACGTCTCTCCACATGCTCAGTTCTGAGAGATAAGTGTGTGTGAAAGCCGTCCTTCAACTAGATTGTTGGGAACACAAAGTTCCTTTTCAGTTGCAAACTACACTCCATACATATATATGGGGAGCTACTAGCTCCAACTCAGCTTTACAGTGAAAACTGCAGGAACTTCAAACCGGCACTAGGAAACACACTGAGAAACTAGAGTAAAAGTTTCTCCTGCAACCCGTTCCCTTTGTGCTAGATGAACGAACGTCTCTCCACATGCTCAGTTCTGAGAGATAAGTGTGTGTGAAAGCCGTCCTTCAACTAGATTGTTGGGAACACAAAGTTCCTTTTCAGTTGCAAACTACACTCCATACATATATATGGGGAGCTACTAGCTCCAACTCGGCTTTACAGTGAAAACTGCAGGAACTTCAAACCGTCACTAGGAAACACACTGAGAAACTAGAGTAAAAGATTCTCCTGCAACCCGTTCCCTTTGTGCTAGATGAACGAACGTCTCTCCACATGCTCAGTTCTGAGAGATAAGTGTGTGTGAAAGCCGTCCTTCAACTAGATTGTTGGGAACACGAAGTTCCTTTTCAGTTGCAAACTACACTCCATACATATATATGGGGAGGTACTAGCTCCAACTCGGTTTTACAGTGAAAACTGCAGGAACTTCAAACCGGCACTAGGAAACACACTGAAAAACTAGAGTAAAAGTTTCTCCTGCAACCCGTTCCCTTTGTGCTAGATGAACGAACGTCTCTCCACATGCTCAGTTCTGAGAGATAAGTGTGTGTGAAAGCCGTCCTTCAACTAGATTGTTGGGAACACAAAGTTCCTTTTCAGTTGCAAACTACACTCCATACATATATATGGGGAGCTACTAGCTCCAACTCGGCTTTACAGTGAAAACTGCAGGAACTTCAAACCGGCACTAGGAAACACACTGAGAAACTAGAGTAAAAGTTTCTCCTGCAACCCGTTCCCTTTGTGCTAGATGAACGAACGTCTCTCCACATGCTCAGTTCTGAGAGATAAGTGTGTGTGAAAGCTGTCCTTCAACTAGATTGTTGGGAACACAAAGTTCCTTTTCAGTTGCAAACTACACTCCATACATATATATGGGGAGGTACTAGCTCCAACTCGGCTTTACAGTGAAAACTGCAGGAACTTCAAACCGGCACTAGGAAACACACTGAGAAACTAGAGTAAAAGTTTCTCCTGCAACCCGTTCCCTTTGTGCTAGATGAACGAACGTCTCTCCACATGCTCAGTTCTGAGAGATAAGTGTGTGTGAAAGCCGTCCTTCAACTAGATTGTTGGGAACACAAAGTTCCTTTTCAGTTGCAAACTACACTCCATACATATATATGGGGAGGTACTAGCTCCAACTCGGTTTTACAGTGAAAACTGCAGGAACTTCAAACCGGCACTAGGAAACACACTGAGAAACTAGAGTAAAAGTTTCTCCTGCAACCCGTTCCCTTTGTGCTAGATGAACGAACGTCTCTCCACATGCTCAGTTCTGAGAGATAAGTGTGTGTGAAAGCCGTCCTTCAACTAGATTGTTGGGAACACAAAGTTCCTTTTCAGTTGCAAACTACATTCCATACATATATATGGGGAGGTACTAGCTCCAACTCGGTTTTACAGTGAAAACTGCAGGAACTTCAAACCGGCACTAGGAAACACACTGAGAAACTAGAGTAAAAGTTTCTCCTGCAACCCGTTCCCTTTGTGCTAGATGAACGAACGTCTCTCCACATGCTCAGTTCTGAGAGATAAGTGTGTGTGAAAGCCGTCCTTCAACTAGATTGTTGGGAACACAAAGTTCCTTTTCAGTTGCAAACTACACTCCATACATATATATGGGGAGGTACTAGCTCCAACTCGGTTTTACAGTGAAAACTGCAGGAACTTCAAACCGGCACTAGGAAACACACTGAGAAACTAGAGTAAAAGTTTCTCCTGCAACCCGTTCCCTTTGTGCTAGATGAACGAACGTCTCTCCACATGCTCAGTTCTGAGAGATAAGTGTGTGTGAAAGCCGTCCTTCAACTAGATTGTTGGGAACACAAAGTTCCTTTTCAGTTGCAAACTACACTCCATACATATATATGGGGAGGTACTAGTTCCAACTCGGTTTTACAGTGAAAACTGCAGGAACTTCAAACCGGCACTAGGAAACACACTGAAAAACTAGAGTAAAAGTTTCTCCTGCAACCCGTTCCCTTTGTGCTAGATGAACGAACGTCTCTCCACATGCTCAGTTCTGAGAGATAAGTGTGTGTGAAAGCCGTCCTTCAACTAGATTGTTGGGAACACAAAGTTCCTTTTCAGTTGCAAACTACACTCCATACATATATATGGGGAGGTACTAGCTCCAACTCGGTTTTACAGTGAAAACTGCAGGAACTTCAAACCGGCACTAGGAAACACACTGAAAAACTAGAGTAAAAGTTTCTCCTGCAACCCGTTCCCTTTGTGCTAGATGAACGAACGTCTCTCCACATGCTCAGTTCTGAGAGATAAGTGTGTGTGAAAGCCGTCCTTCAACTAGATTGTTGGGAACACAAAGTTCCTTTTCAGTTGCAAACTACACTCCATACATATATATGGGGAGGTACTAGCTCCAACTCGGTTTTACAGTGAAAACTGCAGGAACTTCAAACCGGCACTAGGAAACACACTGAGAAACTAGAGTAAATTTTCTCCTGCAACCCGTTCCCTTTGTGCTAGATGAACGAACGTCTCTCCACATGCTCAGTTCTGAGAGATAAGTGTGTGTGAAAGCCGTCCTTCAACTAGATTGTTGGGAACACAAAGTTCCTTTTCAGTTGCAAACTACACTCCATACATATATATGGGGAGGTACTAGCTCCAACTCGGTTTTACAGTGAAAACTGCAGGAACTTCAAACCGGCACTAGGAAACACACTGAAAAACTAGAGTAAAACTTTCTCCTGCAACCCGTTCCCTTTGTGCTAGATGAACGAACGTCTCTCCACATGCTCAGTTCTGAGAGATAAGTGTGTGTGAAAGCCGTCCTTCAACTAGATTGTTGGGAACACAAAGTTCCTTTTCAGTTGCAAACTACACTCCATACATATATATGGGGAGGTACTAGCTCCAACTCGGTTTTACAGTGAAAACTGCAGGAACTTCAAACCGGCACTAGGAAACACACTGAGAAACTAGAGTAAAAGTTTCTCCTGCAACCCGTTCCCTTTGTGCTAGATGAACGAACGTCTCTCCACATGCTCAGTTCTGAGAGATAAGTGTGTGTGAAAGCCGTCCTTCAACTAGATTGTTGGGAACACAAAGTTCCTTTTCAGTTGCAAACTACACTCCATACATATATATGGGGAGGTACTAGCTCCAACTCGGTTTTACAGTGAAAACTGCAGGAACTTCAAACCGGCACTAGGAAACACACTGAGAAACTAGAGTAAAAGTTTCTCCTGCAACCCATTCCCTTTGTGCTAGATGAACGAACGTCTCTCCACATGCTCAGTTCTGAGAGATAAGTGTGTGTGAAAGCCGTCCTTCAACTAGATTGTTGGGAACACAAAGTTCCTTTTCAGTTGCAAACTACACTCCATACATATATATGGGGAGGTACTAGCTCCAACTCGGTTTTACAGTGAAAACTGCAGGAACTTCAAACCGGCACTAGGAAACACACTGAGAAACTAGAGTAAAAGTTTCTCCTGCAACCCGTTCCCTTTGTGCTAGATGAACGAACGTCTCTCCACATGCTCAGTTCTGAGAGATAAGTGTGTGTGAAAGCCGTCCTTCAACTAGATTGTTGGGAACACAAAGTTCCTTTTCAGTTGCAAACTACACTCCATACATATATATGGGGAGGTACTAGCTCCAACTCGGTTTTACAGTGAAAACTGCAGGAACTTCAAACCGGCACTAGGAAACACACTGAGAAACTAGAGTAAAAGTTTCTCCTGCAACCCGTTCCCTTTGTGCTAGATGAACGAACGTCTCTCCACATGCTCAGTTCTGAGAGATAAGTGTGTGTGAAAGCCGTCCTTCAACTAGATTGTTGGGAACACAAAGTTCCTTTTCAGTTGCAAACTACACTCCATACATATATATGGGGAGGTACTAGCTCCAACTCGGTTTTACAGTGAAAACTGCAGGAACTTCAAACCGGCACTAGGAAACACACTGAGAAACTAGAGTAAAAGTTTCTCCTGCAACCCGTTCCCTTTGTGCTAGATGAACGAACGTCTCTCCACATGCTCAGTTCTGAGAGATAAGTGTGTGTGAAAGCCGTCCTTCAACTAGATTGTTGGGAACACAAAGTTCCTTTTCAGTTGCAAACTACACTCCATACATATATATGGGGAGGTACTAGCTCCAACTCGGTTTTACAGTGAAAACTGCAGGAACTTCAAACCGGCACTAGGAAACACACTGAGAAACTAGAGTAAAAGTTTCTCCTGCAACCCGTTCCCTTTGTGCTAGATGAACGAACGTCTCTCCACATGCTCAGTTCTGAGAGATAAGTGTGTGTGAAAGCCGTCCTTCAACTAGATTGTTGGGAACACAAAGTTCCTTTTCAGTTGCAAACTACACTCCATACATATATATGGGGAGGTACTAGCTCCAACTCGGTTTTACAGTGAAAACTGCAGGAACTTCAAACCGGCACTAGGAAACACACTGAGAAACTAGAGTAAAAGTTTCTCCTGCAACCCGTTCCCTTTGTGCTAGATGAACGAACGTCTCTCCACATGCTCAGTTCTGAGAGATAAGTGTGTGTGAAAGCCGTCCTTCAACTAGATTGTTGGGAACACAAAGTTCCTTTTCAGTTGCAAACTACACTCCATACATATATATGGGGAGGTACTTAGCTCCAACTCGGTTTTACAGTGAAAACTGCAGGAACTTCAAACCGGCACTAGGAAACACACTGAGAAACTAGAGTAAAAGTTTCTCCTGCAACCCGTTCCCTTTGTGCTAGATGAACGAACGTCTCTCCACATGCTCAGTTCTGAGAGATAAGTGTGTGTGAAAGCCGTCCTTCAACTAGATTGTTGGGAACACAAAGTTCCTTTTCAGTTGCAAACTACACTCCATACATATATATGGGGAGGTACTAGCTCCAACTCGGTTTTACAGTGAAAACTGCAGGAACTTCAAACCGGCACTAGGAAACACACTGAGAAACTAGAGTAAAAGTTTCTCCTGCAACCCGTTCCCTTTGTGCTAGATGAACGAACGTCTCTCCACATGCTCAGTTCTGAGAGATAAGTGTGTGTGAAAGCCGTCCTTCAACTAGATTGTTGGGAACACAAAGTTCCTTTTCAGTTGCAAACTACACTCCATACATATATATGGGGAGGTACTAGCTCCAACTCGGTTTTACAGTGAAAACTGCAGGAACTTCAAACCGGCACTAGGAAACACACTGAGAAACTAGAGTAAAAGTTTCTCCTGCAACCCGTTCCCTTTGTGCTAGATGAACGAACGTCTCTCCACATGCTCAGTTCTGAGAGATAAGTGTGTGTGAAAGCCGTCCTTCAACTAGATTGTTGGGAACACAAAGTTCCTTTTCAGTTGCAAACTACACTCCATACATATATATGGGGAGGTACTAGCTCCAACTCGGTTTTACAGTGAAAACTGCAGGAACTTCAAACCGGCACTAGGAAACACACTGAGAAACTAGAGTAAAAGTTTCTCCTGCAACCCGTTCCCTTTGTGCTAGATGAACGAACGTCTCTCCACATGCTCAGTTCTGAGAGATAAGTGTGTGTGAAAGCCGTCCTTCAACTAGATTGTTGGGAACACAAAGTTCCTTTTCAGTTGCAAACTACACTCCATACATATATATGGGGAGGTACTAGCTCCAACTCGGTTTTACAGTGAAAACTGCAGGAACTTCAAACCGGCACTAGGAAACACACTGAGAAACTAGAGTAAAAGTTTCTCCTGCAACCCGTTCCCTTTGTGCTAGATGAACGAACGTCTCTCCACATGCTCAGTTCTGAGAGATAAGTGTGTGTGAAAGCCGTCCTTCAACTAGATTGTTGGGAACACAAAGTTCCTTTTCAGTTGCAAACTACACTCCATACATATATATGGGGAGGTACTAGCTCCAACTCGGTTTTACAGTGAAAACTGCAGGAACTTCAAACCGGCACTAGGAAACACACTGAGAAACTAGAGTAAAAGTTTCTCCTGCAACCCGTTCCCTTTGTGCTAGATGAACGAACGTCTCTCCACATGCTCAGTTCTGAGAGATAAGTGTGTGTGAAAGCCGTCCTTCAACTAGATTGTTGGGAACACAAAGTTCCTTTTCAGTTGCAAACTACACTCCATACATATATATGGGGAGGTACTAGCTCCAACTCGGTTTTACAGTGAAAACTGCAGGAACTTCAAACCGGCACTAGGAAACACACTGAGAAACTAGAGTAAAAGTTTCTCCTGCAACCCGTTCCCTTTGTGCTAGATGAACGAACGTCTCTCCACATGCTCAGTTCTGAGAGATAAGTGTGTGTGAAAGCCGTCCTTCAACTAGATTGTTGGGAACACAAAGTTCCTTTTCAGTTGCAAACTACACTCCATACATATATATGGGGAGGTACTAGCTCCAACTCGGTTTTACAGTGAAAACTGCAGGAACTTCAAACCGGCACTAGGAAACACACTGAGAAACTAGAGTAAAAGTTTCTCCTGCAACCCGTTCCCTTTGTGCTAGATGAACGAACGTCTCTCCACATGCTCAGTTCTGAGAGATAAGTGTGTGTGAAAGCCGTCCTTCAACTAGATTGTTGGGAACACAAAGTTCCTTTTCAGTTGCAAACTACACTCCATACATATATATGGGGAGGTACTAGCTCCAACTCGGTTTTACAGTGAAAACTGCAGGAACTTCAAACCGGCACTAGGAAACACACTGAGAAACTAGAGTAAAAGTTTCTCCTGCAACCCGTTCCCTTTGTGCTAGATGAACGAACGTCTCTCCACATGCTCAGTTCTGAGAGATAAGTGTGTGTGAAAGCCGTCCTTCAACTAGATTGTTGGGAACACAAAGTTCCTTTTCAGTTGCAAACTACACTCCATACATATATATGGGGAGGTACTAGCTCCAACTCGGTTTTACAGTGAAAACTGCAGGAACTTCAAACCGGCACTAGGAAACACACTGAGAAACTAGAGTAAAAGTTTCTCCTGCAACCCGTTCCCTTTGTGCTAGATGAACGAACGTCTCTCCACATGCTCAGTTCTGAGAGATAAGTGTGTGTGAAAGCCGTCCTTCAACTAGATTGTTGGGAACACAAAGTTCCTTTTCAGTTGCAAACTACACTCCATACATATATATGGGGAGGTACTAGCTCCAACTCGGTTTTACAGTGAAAACTGCAGGAACTTCAAACCGGCACTAGGAAACACACTGAGAAACTAGAGTAAAAGTTTCTCCTGCAACCCGTTCCCTTTGTGCTAGATGAACGAACGTCTCTCCACATGCTCAGTTCTGAGAGATAAGTGTGTGTGAAAGCCGTCCTTCAACTAGATTGTTGGGAACACAAAGTTCCTTTTCAGTTGCAAACTACACTCCATACATATATATGGGGAGGTACTAGCTCCAACTCGGTTTTACAGTGAAAACTGCAGGAACTTCAAACCGGCACTAGGAAACACACTGAGAAACTAGAGTAAAAGTTTCTCCTGCAACCCGTTCCCTTTGTGCTAGATGAACGAACGTCTCTCCACATGCTCAGTTCTGAGAGATAAGTGTGTGTGAAAGCCGTCCTTCAACTAGATTGTTGGGAACACAAAGTTCCTTTTCAGTTGCAAACTACACTCCATACATATATATGGGGAGGTACTAGCTCCAACTCGGTTTTACAGTGAAAACTGCAGGAACTTCAAACCGGCACTAGGAAACACACTGAGAAACTAGAGTAAAAGTTTCTCCTGCAACCCGTTCCCTTTGTGCTAGATGAACGAACGTCTCTCCACATGCTCAGTTCTGAGAGATAAGTGTGTGTGAAAGCCGTCCTTCAACTAGATTGTTGGGAACACAAAGTTCCTTTTCAGTTGCAAACTACACTCCATACATATATATGGGGAGGTACTAGCTCCAACTCGGTTTTACAGTGAAAACTGCAGGAACTTCAAACCGGCACTAGGAAACACACTGAGAAACTAGAGTAAAAGTTTCTCCTGCAACCCGTTCCCTTTGTGCTAGATGAACGAACGTCTCTCCACATGCTCAGTTCTGAGAGATAAGTGTGTGTGAAAGCCGTCCTTCAACTAGATTGTTGGGAACACAAAGTTCCTTTTCAGTTGCAAACTACACTCCATACATATATATGGGGAGGTACTAGCTCCAACTCGGTTTTACAGTGAAAACTGCAGGAACTTCAAACCGGCACTAGGAAACACACTGAGAAACTAGAGTAAAAGTTTCTCCTGCAACCCGTTCCCTTTGTGCTAGATGAACGAACGTCTCTCCACATGCTCAGTTCTGAGAGATAAGTGTGTGTGAAAGCCGTCCTTCAACTAGATTGTTGGGAACACAAAGTTCCTTTTCAGTTGCAAACTACACTCCATACATATATATGGGGAGGTACTAGCTCCAACTCGGTTTTACAGTGAAAACTGCAGGAACTTCAAACCGGCACTAGGAAACACACTGAGAAACTAGAGTAAAAGTTTCTCCTGCAACCCGTTCCCTTTGTGCTAGATGAACGAACGTCTCTCCACATGCTCAGTTCTGAGAGATAAGTGTGTGTGAAAGCCGTCCTTCAACTACATTGTTGGGAACACAAAGTTCCTTTTCAGTTGCAAACTACACTCCATACATATATATGGGGAGGTACTAGCTCCAACTCGGTTTTACAGTGAAAACTGCAGGAACTTCAAACCGGCACTAGGAAACACACTGAGAAACTAGAGTAAAAGTTTCTCCTGCAACCCGTTCCCTTTGTGCTAGATGAACGAACGTCTCTCCACATGCTCAGTTCTGAGAGATAAGTATGTGTGAAAGCCGTCCTTCAACTAGATTGTTGGGAACACAAAGTTCCTTTTCAGTTGCAAACTACACTCCATACATATATATGGGGAGGTACTAGCTCCAACTCGGTTTTACAGTGAAAACTGCAGGAACTTCAAACCGGCACTAGGAAACACACTGAGAAACTAGAGTAAAAGTTTCTCCTGCAACCCGTTCCCTTTGTGCTAGATGAACGAACGTCTCTCCACATGCTCAGTTCTGAGAGATAAGTGTGTGTGAAAGCCGTCCTTCAACTAGATTGTTGGGAACACAAAGTTCCTTTTCAGTTGCAAACTACACTCCATACATATATATGGGGAGGTACTAGCTCCAACTCGGTTTTACAGTGAAAACTGCAGGAACTTCAAACCGGCACTAGGAAACACACTGAGAAACTAGAGTAAAAGTTTCTCCTGCAACCCGTTCCCTTTGTGCTAGATGAACGAACGTCTCTCCACATGCTCATTCTGAGAGATAAGTGTGTGTGAAAGCCGTCTTCAACTAGATTGTGTGGGAACACAAAGTTCCATTTCAGTGTGACAAACTACAATCCATACATATATATGGGGAGGTACTAGCTCCAACTCGGTTTTACAGTGAAAACTGCAGGAACGTCAAACCGGCACTGAGGATACACACGGAGAAACTAGAGTAAAAGTTTCTCCTGCAACCCGTTCCCTTTGTGTCTAGATGAACGAACGTCTCTCCA
>NC_133549.1:3408008-3462337 GCF_048773025.1 Camelus bactrianus | reverse complement strand
AAAACCGAGTTGGAGCTAGTACCTCCCCATATATATGTATGGAGTGTAGTTTGCAACTGAAAAGGAACTTTGTGTTCCCAACAATCTAGTTGAAGGACGGCTTTCACACACACTTATCTCTCAGAACTGAGCATGTGGAGAGACGTTCGTTCATCTAGCACAAAGGGAACGGGTTGCAGGAGAAACTTTTACTCTAGTTTCTCAGTGTGTTTCCTAGTGCCGGTTTGAAGTTCCTGCAGTTTTCACTGTAAAACCGAGTTGGAGCTAGTACCTCCCCATATATATGTATGGAGTGTAGTTTGCAACTGAAAAGGAACTTTGTGTTCCCAACAATCTAGTTGAAGGACGGCTTTCACACACACTTATCTCTCAGAACTGAGCATGTGGAGAGACGTTCGTTCATCTAGCACAAAGGGAACGGGTTGCAGGAGAAACTTTTACTCTAGTTTCTCAGTGTGTTTCCTAGTGCCGGTTTGAAGTTCCTGCAGTTTTCACTGTAAAACCGAGTTGGAGCTAGTACCTCCCCATATATATGTATGGAGTGTAGTTTGCAACTGAAAAGGAACTTTGTGTTCCCAACAATCTAGTTGAAGGACGGCTTTCACACACACTTATCTCTCAGAACTGAGCATGTGGAGAGACGTTCGTTCATCTAGCACAAAGGGAACGGGTTGCAGGAGAAACTTTTACTCTAGTTTCTCAGTGTGTTTCCTAGTGCCGGTTTGAAGTTCCTGCAGTTTTCACTGTAAAACCGAGTTGGAGCTAGTACCTCCCCATATATATGTATGGAGTGTAGTTTGCAACTGAAAAGGAACTTTGTGTTCCCAACAATCTAGTTGAAGGACGGCTTTCACACACACTTATCTCTCAGAACTGAGCATGTGGAGAGACGTTCGTTCATCTAGCACAAAGGGAACGGGTTGCAGGAGAAACTTTTACTCTAGTTTCTCAGTGTGTTTCCTAGTGCCGGTTTGAAGTTCCTGCAGTTTTCACTGTAAAACCGAGTTGGAGCTAGTACCTCCCCATATATATGTATCGAGTGTAGTTTGCAACTGAAAAGGAACTTTGTGTTCCCAACAATCTAGTTGAAGGACGGCTTTCACACACACTTATCTCTCAGAACTGAGCATGTGGAGAGACGTTCGTTCATCTAGCACAAAGGGAACGGGTTGCAGGAGAAACTTTTACCCTAGTTTCTCAGTGTGTTTCCTAGTGCCGGTTTGAAGTTCCTGCAGTTTTCACTGTAAAACCGAGTTGGAGCTAGTACCTCCCCATATATATGTATGGAGTGTAGTTTGCAACTGAAAAGGAACTTTGTGTTCCCAACAATCTAGTTGAAGGACGGCTCTCACACACACTTATCTCTCAGAACTGAGCATGTGGAGAGACGTTCGTTCATCTAGCACAAAGGGAACGGGTTGCAGGAGAAACTTTTACTCTAGTTTCTCAGTGTGTTTCCTAGTGCCGGTTTGAAGTTCCTGCAGTTTTCACTGTAAAACCGAGTTGGAGCTAGTACCTCCCCATATATATGTATGGAGTGTAGTTTGCAACTGAAAAGGAACTTTGTGTTCCCAACAATCTAGTTGAAGGACGGCTTTCACACACACTTATCTCTCAGAACTGAGCATGTGGAGAGACGTTCGTTCATCTAGCACAAAGGGAACGGGTTGCAGGAGAAACTTTTACTCTAGTTTCTCAGTGTGTTTCCTAGTGCCGGTTTGAAGTTCCTGCAGTTTTCACTGTAAAACCGAGTTGGAGCTAGTACCTCCCCATATATATGTATGGAGTGTAGTTTGCAACTGAAAAGGAACTTTGTGTTCCCAACAATCTAGTTGAAGGACGGCTTTCACACACACTTATCTCTCAGAACTGAGCATGTGGAGAGACGTTCGTTCATCTAGCACAAAGGGAACGGGTTGCAGGAGAAACTTTTACTCTAGTTTCTCAGTGTGTTTCCTAGTGCCGGTTTGAAGTTCCTGCAGTTTTCACTGTAAAACCGAGTTGGAGCTAGTACCTCCCCATATATATGTATGGAGTGTAGTTTGCAACTGAAAAGGAACTTTGTGTTCCCAACAACCTAGTTGAAGGACGGCTCTCACACACACTTATCTCTCAGAACTGAGCATGTGGAGAGACGTTCGTTCATCTAGCACAAAGGGAACGGGTTGCAGGAGAAACTTTTACTCTAGTTTCTCAGTGTGTTTCCTAGTGCCGGTTTGAAGTTCCTGCAGTTTTCACTGTAAAACCGAGTTGGAGCTAGTACCTCCCCATATATATGTATGGAGTGTAGTTTGCAACTGAAAAGGAACTTTGTGTTCCCAACAATCTAGTTGAAGGACGGCTTTCACACACACTTATCTCTCAGAACTGAGCATGTGGAGAGACGTTCGTTCATCTAGCACAAAGGGAACGGGTTGCAGGAGAAACTTTTACTCTAGTTTCTCAGTGTGTTTCCTAGTGCCGGTTTGAAGTTCCTGCAGTTTTCACTGTAAAACCGAGTTGGAGCTAGTACCTCCCCATATATATGTATGGAGTGTAGTTTGCAACTGAAAAGGAACTTTGTGTTCCCAACAATCTAGTTGAAGGACGGCTTTCACACACACTTATCTCTCAGAACTGAGCATGTGGAGAGACGTTCGTTCATCTAGCACAAAGGGAACGGGTTGCAGGAGAAACTTTTACTCTAGTTTCTCAGTGTGTTTCCTAGTGCCGGTTTGAAGTTCCTGCAGTTTTCACTGTAAAACCGAGTTGGAGCTAGTACCTCCCCATATATATGTATGGAGTGTAGTTTGCAACTGAAAAGGAACTTTGTGTTCCCAACAATCTAGTTGAAGGACGGCTTTCACACACACTTATCTCTCAGAACTGAGCATGTGGAGAGACGTTCGTTCATCTAGCACAAAGGGAACGGGTTGCAGGAGAAACTTTTACTCTAGTTTCTCAGTGTGTTTCCTAGTGCCGGTTTGAAGTTCCTGCAGTTTTCACTGTAAAACCGAGTTGGAGCTAGTACCTCCCCATATATATGTATGGAGTGTAGTTTGCAACTGAAAAGGAACTTTGTGTTCCCAACAATCTAGTTGAAGGACGGCTTTCACACACACTTATCTCTCAGAACTGAGCAGGTGGAGAGACGTTCGTTCATCTAGCACAAAGGGAACGGGTTGCAGGAGAAACTTTTACTCTAGTTTCTCAGTGTGTTTCCTAGTGCCGGTTTGAAGTTCCTGCAGTTTTCACTGTAAAACCGAGTTGGAGCTAGTACCTCCCCATATATATGTATGGAGTGTAGTTTGCAACTGAAAAGGAACTTTGTGTTCCCAACAATCTAGTTGAAGGACGGCTTTCACACACACTTATCTCTCAGAACTGAGCATGTGGAGAGACGTTCGTTCATCTAGCACAAAGGGAACGGGTTGCAGGAGAAACTTTTACTCTAGTTTCTCAGTGTGTTTCCTAGTGCCGGTTTGAAGT
The DNA here is from genome assembly GCF_048773025.1 of Camelus bactrianus. Classification (NCBI taxonomy): domain Eukaryota; kingdom Metazoa; phylum Chordata; class Mammalia; order Artiodactyla; family Camelidae; genus Camelus; species Camelus bactrianus. The sequence continues at coordinate 3,458,869 of NC_133549.1, read as the reverse complement.
TCCTGCAGTTTTCACTGTAAAACCGAGTTGGAGCTAGTACCTCCCCATATATATGTATGGAGTGTAGTTTGCAACTGAAAAGGAACTTTGTGTTCCCAACAATCTAGTTGAAGGACGGCTTTCACACACACTTATCTCTCAGAACTGAGCATGTGGAGAGACGTTCGTTCATCTAGCACAAAGGGAACGGGTTGCAGGAGAAACTTTTACTCTAGTTTCTCAGTGTGTTTCCTAGTGCCGGTTTGAAGTTCCTGCAGTTTTCACTGTAAAACCGAGTTGGAGCTAGTACCTCCCCATATATATGTATGGAGTGTAGTTTGCAACTGAAAAGGAACTTTGTGTTCCCAACAATCTAGTTGAAGGACGGCTTTCACACACACTTATCTCTCAGAACTGAGCAGGTGGAGAGACGTTCGTTCATCTAGCACAAAGGGAACGGGTTGCAGGAGAAACTTTTACTCTAGTTTCTCAGTGTGTTTCCTAGTGCCGGTTTGAAGTTCCTGCAGTTTTCACTGTAAAACCGAGTTGGAGCTAGTACCTCCCCATATATATGTATGGAGTGTAGTTTGCAACTGAAAAGGAACTTTGTGTTCCCAACAATCTAGTTGAAGGACGGCTTTCACACACACTTATCTCTCAGAACTGAGCATGTGGAGAGACGTTCGTTCATCTAGCACAAAGGGAACGGGTTGCAGGAGAAACTTTTACTCTAGTTTCTCAGTGTGTTTCCTAGTGCCGGTTTGAAGTTCCTGCAGTTTTCACTGTAAAACCGAGTTGGAGCTAGTACCTCCCCATATATATGTATGGAGTGTAGTTTGCAACTGAAAAGGAACTTTGTGTTCCCAACAATCTAGTTGAAGGACGGCTTTCACACACACTTATCTCTCAGAACTGAGCATGTGGAGAGACGTTCGTTCATCTAGCACAAAGGGAACGGGTTGCAGGAGAAACTTTTACTCTAGTTTCTCAGTGTGTTTCCTAGTGCCGGTTTGAAGTTCCTGCAGTTTTCACTGTAAAACCGAGTTGGAGCTAGTACCTCCCCATATATATGTATGGAGTGTAGTTTGCAACTGAAAAGGAACTTTGTGTTCCCAACAATCTAGTTGAAGGACGGCTTTCACACACACTTATCTCTCAGAACTGAGCATGTGGAGAGACGTTCGTTCATCTAGCACAAAGGGAACGGGTTGCAGGAGAAACTTTTACTCTAGTTTCTCAGTGTGTTTCCTAGTGCCGGTTTGAAGTTCCTGCAGTTTTCACTGTAAAACCGAGTTGGAGCTAGTATATCCCCATATATATGTATGGAGTGTTGTTTGCAACTGAAAAGGAACTTTGTGTTCCCAACAATCTAGTTGAAGGATGGCTTTCACACACAATTATCTCTCAGAACTGAGCATGTGGAGAGACGTTCGTTCATCTAGCACAAAGGGAACGGGTTGCAGGAGAAACTTTTACTCTAGTTTCTCAGTGTGTTTCCTAGTGCCGGTTTGAAGTTCCTGCAGTTTTCACTGTAAAACCGAGTTGGAGCTAGTACCTCCCCATATATACGTATGGAGTGTAGTTTGCAACTGAAAAGGAACTTTGTGTTCCCAACAATCTAGTTGAAGGACGGCTTTCACACACACTTATCTCTCAGAACTGAGCATGTGGAGAGACGTTCGTTCATCTAGCACAAAGGGAACGGGTTGCAGGAGAAACTTTTACTCTAGTTTCTCAGTGTGTTTCCTAGTGCCGGTTTGAAGTTCCTGCAGTTTTCACTGTAAAACCGAGTTGGAGCTTGTACCTCCCCATATATATGTATGGAGTGTAGTTTGCAACTGAAAAGGAACTTTGTGTTCCCAACAATCTAGTTGAAGGACGGCTTTCACACACACTTATCTCTCAGAACTGAGCATGTGGAGAGACGTTCGTTCATCTAGCACAAAGGGAACGGGTTGCAGGAGAAACTTTTACTCTAGTTTCTCAGTGTGTTTCCTAGTGCCGGTTTGAAGTTCCTGCAGTTTTCACTGTAAAACCGAGTTGGAGCTAGTACCTCCCCATATATACGTATGGAGTGTAGTTTGCAACTGAAAAGGAACTTTGTGTTCCCAACAATCTAGTTGAAGGACGGCTTTCACACACACTTATCTCTCAGAACTGAGCATGTGGAGAGACGTTCGTTCATCTAGCACAAAGGGAACGGGTTGCAGGAGAAACTTTTACTCTAGTTTCTCAGTGTGTTTCCTAGTGCCGGTTTGAAGTTCCTGCAGTTTTCACTGTAAAACCGAGTTGGAGCTAGTACCTCCCCATATATATGTATGGAGTGTAGTTTGCAACTGAAAAGGAACTTTGTGTTCCCAACAATCAAGTTGAAGGACGGCTTTCACACACACTTATCTCTCAGAACTGAGTATGTGGAGAGACGTTCGTTCATCTAGCACAAAGGGAACGGGTTGCAGGAGAAAGTTTTACTCTAGTTTCTCAGTGTGTTTCCTAGTGCCGGTTTGAAGTTCCTGCAGTTTTCACTGTAAAACCGAGTTGGAGCTAGTACCTCCCCATATATATGTATGGAGTGTAGTTTGCAACTGAAAAGGAACTTTGTGTTCCCAACAATCTAGTTGAAGGACGGCTTTCACACACACTTATCTCTCAGAACTGAGCATGTGGAGAGACGTTCGTTCATCTAGCACAAAGGGAACGGGTTGCAGGAGAAACTTTTACTCTAGTTTCTCAGTGTGTTTCCTAGTGCCGGTTTGAAGTTCCTGCAGTTTTCACTGTAAAACCGAGTTGGAGCTAGTACCTCCCCATATATATGTATGGAGTGTAGTTTGCAACTGAAAAGGAACTTTGTGTTCCCAACAATCTAGTTGAAGGACGGCTTTCACACACACTTATCTCTCAGAACTGAGCATGTGGAGAGACGTTCGTTCATCTAGCACAAAGGGAACGGGTTGCAGGAGAAACTTTTACTCAAGTTTCTCAGTGTGTTTCTTAGTGCCGGTTTGAAGTTCCTGCAGTTTTCACTGTAAAACCGAGTTGGAGCTAGTACCTCCCCATATATATGTATGGAGTGTAGTTTGCAACTGAAAAGGAACTTTGTGTTCCCAACAATCTAGTTGAAGGACGGCTTTCACACACACTTATCTCTCAGAACTGAGCAGGTGGAGAGACGTTCGTTCATCTAGCACAAAGGGAATGGGTTGCAGGAGAAACTTTTACTCTAGTTTCTCAGTGTGTTTCCTAGTGCCGGTTTGAAGTTCCTGCAGTTTTCACTGTAAAACCGAGTTGGAGCTAGTACCTCCCCATATATATGTATGGAGTGTAGTTTGCAACTGAAAAGGAACTTTGTGTTCCCAACAATCTAGTTGAAGGACGGCTTTCACACACACTTATCTCTCAGAACTGAGCTTGTGGAGAGACGTTCGTTCATCTAGCACAAAGGGAACGGGTTGCAGGAGAAACTTTTACTCTATTTCTAAGTGTGTTTCCTAGTGCCGGTTTGAAGTTCCTGCAGTTTTCACTGTAAAACCGAGTTGGAGCTTGTACCTCCCCATATATACGTATGGAGTGTAGTTTGCAACTGAAAAGTAACTTTGTGTTCCCAACAATCTAGTTGAAGGACGGCTTTCACACACACTTATCTCTCAGAACTGAGCATGTGGAGAGACGTTCGTTCATCTAGCACAAAGGGAACGGGTTGCAGGAGAAACTTTTACTCTAGTTTCTCAGTGTGTTTCCTAGTGCCGGTTTGAAGTTCCTGCAGTTTTCACTGTAAAACCGAGTTGGAGCTAGTACCTCCCCATATATATGTATGGAGTGTAGTTTGCAACTGAAAAGGAACTTTGTGTTCCCAACAATCTAGTTGAAGGACGGCTTTCACACACACTTATCTCTCAGAACTGAGCATGTGGAGAGACGTTCGTTCATCTAGCACAAAGGGAACGGGTTGCAGGAGAAACTTTTACTCTAGTTTCTCAGTGTGTTTCCTAGTGCCGGTTTGAAGTTCCTGCAGTTTTCACTGTAAAACCGAGTTGGAGCTAGTACCTCCCCATATATATGTATGGAGTGTAGTTTGCAACTGAAAAGGAACTTTGTGTTCCCAACAATCTAGTTGAAGGACGGCTTTCACACACACTTATCTCTCAGAACTGAGCATGTGGAGAGACGTTCGTTCATCTAGCACAAAGGGAACGGGTTGCAGGAGAAACTTTTACTCAAGTTTCTCAGTGTGTTTCTTAGTGCCGGTTTGAAGTTCCTGCAGTTTTCACTGTAAAACCGAGTTGGAGCTAGTACCTCCCCATATATATGTATGGAGTGTAGTTTGCAACTGAAAAGGAACTTTGTGTTCCCAACAATCTAGTTGAAGGACGGCTTTCACACACACTTATCTCTCAGAACTGAGCAGGTGGAGAGACGTTCGTTCATCTAGCACAAAGGGAACGGGTTGCAGGAGAAACTTTTACTCTAGTTTCTCAGTGTGTTTCCTAGTGCCGGTTTGAAGTTCCTGCAGTTTTCACTGTAAAACCGAGTTGGAGCTAGTACCTCCCCATATATATGTATGGAGTGTAGTTTGCAACTGAAAAGGAACTTTGTGTTCCCAACAATCTAGTTGAAGGACGGCTTTCACACACACTTATCTCTCAGAACTGAGCTTGTGGAGAGACGTTCGTTCATCTAGCACAAAGGGAACGGGTTGCAGGAGAAACTTTTACTCTATTTCTAAGTGTGTTTCCTAGTGCCGGTTTGAAGTTCCTGCAGTTTTCACTGTAAAACCGAGTTGGAGCTTGTACCTCCCCATATATACGTATGGAGTGTAGTTTGCAACTGAAAAGTAACTTTGTGTTCCCAACAATCTAGTTGAAGGACGGCTTTCACACACACTTATCTCTCAGAACTGAGCATGTGGAGAGACGTTCGTTCATCTAGCACAAAGGGAACGGGTTGCAGGAGAAACTTTTACTCTAGTTTCTCAGTGTGTTTCCTAGTGCCGGTTTGAAGTTCCTGCAGTTTTCACTGTAAAACCGAGTTGGAGCTAGTACCTCCCCATATATATGTATGGAGTGTAGTTTGCAACTGAAAAGGAACTTTGTGTTCCCAACAATCTAGTTGAAGGACGGCTTTCACACACACTTATCTCTCAGAACTGAGCATGTGGAGAGACGTTCGTTCATCTAGCACAAAGGGAACGGGTTGCAGGAGAAACTTTTACTCTAGTTTCTCAGTGTGTTTCCTAGTGCCGGTTTGAAGTTCCTGCAGTTTTCACTGTAAAACCGAGTTGGAGCTAGTACCTCCCCATATATATGTATGGAGTGTAGTTTGCAACTGAAAAGGAACTTTGTGTTCCCAACAATCTAGTTGAAGGACGGCTTTCACACACACTTATCTCTCAGAACTGAGCATGTGGAGAGACGTTCGTTCATCTAGCACAAAGGGAACGGGTTGCAGGAGAAACTTTTACTCTAGTTTCTCAGTGTGTTTCCTAGTGCCGGTTTGAAGTTCCTGCAGTTTTCACTGTAAAACCGAGTTGGAGCAAGTACCTCCCCATATATAAGTATGGAGTGTAGTTTGCAACTGAAAAGGAACTTTGTGTTCCCAACAATCTAGTTGAAGGACGGCTTTCACACACACTTATCTCTCAGAACTGAGCATGTGGAGAGACGTTCGTTCATCTAGCACAAAGGGAACGGGTTGCAGGAGAAACTTTTACTCTAGTTTCTCAGTGTGTTTCCTAGTGCCGGTTTGAAGTTCCTGCAGTTTTCACTGTAAAACCGAGTTGGGGCTAGTACCTCCCCATATATATGTATGGAGTGTAGTTTGCAACTGAAAAGGAACTTTGTGTTCCCAACAATCTAGTTGAAGGACGGCTTTCACACACACTTATCTCTCAGAACTGAGCATGTGGAGAGACGTTCGTTCATCTAGCACAAAGGGAACGTGTTGCTGGAGAAACTTTTACTCTAGTTTCTCAGTGTGTTTCCTAGTGCCGGTTTGAAGTTCCTGCAGTTTTCACTGTAAAACCGAGTTGGAGCTAGTACCTCCCCATATATATGTATGGAGTGTAGTTTGCAACTGAAAAGGAACTTTGTGTTCCCAACAATCTAGTTGAAGGACGGCTTTCACACACACTTATCTCTCAGAACTGAGCATGTGGAGAGACGTTCGTTCATCTAGCACAAAGGGAACGGGTTGCAGGAGAAACTTTTACTCTAGTTTCTCAGTGTGTTTCCTAGTGCCGGTTTGAAGTTCCTGCAGTTTTCACTGTAAAACCGAGTTGGAGCTAGTACCTCCCCATATATATGTATGGAGTGTAGTTTGCAACTGAAAAGGAACTTTGTGTTCCCAACAATCTAGTTGAAGGACGGCTTTCACACACACTTATCTCTCAGAACTGAGCATGTGGAGAGACGTTCGTTCATCTAGCACAAAGGGAACGGGTTGCAGGAGAAACTTTTACTCTATTTTCTCAGTGTGTTTCCTAGTGCCGGTTTGAAGTTCCTGCAGTTTTCACTGTAAAACCGAGTTGGAGCTAGTACCTCCCCATATATATGTATGGAGTGTAGTTTGCAACTGAAAAGGAACTTTGTGTTCCCAAGAATCTAGTTGAAGGACGGCTTTCACACACACTTATCTCTCAGAACTGAGCATGTGGAGAGACGTTCGTTCATCTAGCACAAAGGGAACGGGTTGCAGGAGAAACTTTTACTCTAGTTTCTCAGTGTGTTTCCTAGTGCCGGTTTGAAGTTCCTGCAGTTTTCACTGTAAAACCGAGTTGGAGCAAGTACCTCCCCATATATAAGTATGGAGTGTAGTTTGCAACTGAAAAGGAACTTTGTGTTCCCAACAATCTAGTTGAAGGACGGCTTTCACACACACTTATCTCTCAGAACTGAGCATGTGGAGAGACGTTCGTTCATCTAGCACAAAGGGAACGGGTTGCAGGAGAAACTTTTACTCTAGTTTCTCAGTGTGTTTCCTAGTGCCGGTTTGAAGTTCCTGCAGTTTTCACTGTAAAACCGAGTTGGGGCTAGTACCTCCCCATATATATGTATGGAGTGTAGTTTGCAACTGAAAAGGAACTTTGTGTTCCCAACAATCTAGTTGAAGGACGGCTTTCACACACACTTATCTCTCAGAACTGAGCATGTGGAGAGACGTTCGTTCATCTAGCACAAAGGGAACGGGTTGCTGGAGAAACTTTTACTCTAGTTTCTCAGTGTGTTTCCTAGTGCCGGTTTGAAGTTCCTGCAGTTTTCACTGTAAAACCGAGTTGGAGCTAGTACCTCCCAATATATACGTATGGAGTGTAGTTTGCAACTGAAAAGGAACTTTGTGTTCCCAAGAATCTAGTTGAAGGACGGCTTTCACACACACTTATCTCTCAGAACTGAGCATGTGGAGAGACGTTCGTTCATCTAGCACAAAGTGAACGGGTTGCAGGAGAAACTTTTACTCTAGTTTCTCAGTGTGTTTCCTAGTGCCGGTTTGAAGTTCCTGCAGTTTTCACTGTAAAACCGAGTTTTAGCTAGTACCTCCCCATATATATGTATGGATTGTAGTTTGCAACTGAAAAGGAACTTTGTGTTCCCAACAATCTAGTTGAAGGACGGCTTTCACACACACTTATCTCTCAGAACTGAGCATGTGGAGAGACGTTCGTTCATCTAGCACAAAGGGAACGGGTTGCAGGAGAAACTTTTACTGTAGTTTCTCAGTGTGTTTCTTAGTGCCGGTTTGAAGTTCCTGCAGTTTTCACTGTAAAACCGAGTTGGAGCTTGTACCTCCCCATATATACGTATGGAGTGTAGTTTGCAACTGAAAAGGAACTTTGTGTTCCCAACAATCTAGTTGAAGGACGGCTTTCACACACACTTATCTCTCAGAACTGAGCATGTGGAGAGACGTTCGTTCATCTAGCACAAAGGGAACGGGTTGCAGGAGAAACTTTAACTCTAGTTTCTCAGTGTGTTTCCTAGTGCCGGTTTGAAGTTCCTGCAGTTTTCACTGTAAAACCGAGTTGGAGCTAGTACCTCCCCATATATATGTATGGAGTGTAGTTTGCAACTGAAAAGGAACTTTGTGTTCCCAACAATCTAGTTGAAGGACGGCTTTCACACACACTTATCTCTCAGAACTGAGCATGTGGAGAGACGTTCGTTCATCTAGCACAAAGGGAACGGGTTGCAGGAGAAACTTTTACTCTAGTTTCTCAGTGTGTTTCCTAGTGCCGGTTTGAAGTTCCTGCAGTTTTCACTGTAAAACCGAGTTGGGGCTAGTACCTCCCCATATATATGTATGGAGTGTAGTTTGCAACTGAAAAGGAACTTTGTGTTCCCAACAATCTAGTTGAAGGACGGCTTTCACACACACTTATCTCTCAGAACTGAGCATGTGGAGAGACGTTCGTTCATCTAGCACAAAGGGAACGTGTTGCAGGAGAAACTTTTACTCTAGATTTTCAGTGTGTTTCTTAGTGCCGGTTTGAAGTTCCTGCAGTTTTCACGGTAAAACCAAGTTGGAGCTAGTACCTCCCCATATATATGAATGGAGTGTAGTTTGCAACTGAAAAGGAACTTTGTGTTCCCAACAATCTAGTTGAAGGACGGCTTTCACACACACTTATCTCTCAGAACTGAGCATGTGGAGAGACGTTCGTTCATCTAGCACAAAGGGAACGGGTTGCAGGAGAAACTTTTACTCTAGTTTCTCAGTGTGTTTCCTAGTGCCGGTTTGAAGTTCCTGCAGTTTTCACTGTAAAACCGAGTTGGAGCTAGTACCTCCCCGTATATATGTATGGAGTGTAGTTTGCAACTGAAAAGGAACTTTGTGTTCCCAACAATCTAGTTGAAGGACGGCTTTCACACACACTTATCTCTCAGAACTGAGCATGTGGAGAGACGTTCGTTCATCTAGCACAAAGGGAACGGGTTGCAGGAGAAACTTTTACTGTAGTTTCTCAGTGTGTTTCCTAGTGCCGGTTTGAAGTTCCTGCAGTTTTCACTGTAAAACCGAGTTGGAGCTAGTACCTCCCCATATATATGTATGGAGTGTAGTTTGCAACTGAAAAGGAACTTTGTGTTCCCAACAATCTAGTTGAAGGACGGCTTTCACACACACTTATCTCTCAGAACTGAGCATGTGGAGAGACGTTCGTTCATCTAGCACAAAGGGAACGGGTTGCAGGAGAAACTTTTACTGTAGTTTCTCAGTGTGTTTCCTAGTGCCGGTTTGAAGTTCCTGCAGTTTTCACTGTAAAACCGAGTTGGAGCTAGTACCTCCCCATATATATGTATGGAGTGTAGTTTGCAACTGAAAAGGAACTTTGTGTTCCCAACAATCTAGTTGAAGGACGGCTTTCACACACACTTATCTCTCAGAACTGAGCATGTGGAGAGACGTTTGTTCATCTAGCACAAAGGGAACGGGTTGCAGGAGAAACTTTTACTCTAGTTTCTCAGTGTGTTTCCTAGTGCCGGTTTGAAGTTCCTGCAGTTTTCACTGTAAAACCGAGTTGGAGCTAGTACCTCCCCATATATATGTATGGAGTGTAGTTTGCAACTGAAAAGGAACTTTGTGTTCCCAACAATCTAGTTGAAGGACGGCTTTCACACACACTTATCTCTCAGAACTGAGCATGTGGAGAGACGTTCGTTCATCTAGCACAAAGGGAACGGGTTGCAGGAGAAACTTTTACTCTAGTTTCTCAGTGTGTTTCCTAGTGCCGGTTTGAAGTTCCTGCAGTTTTCACTGTAAAACCGAGTTGGAGCTAGTACCTCCCCATATATATGTATGGAGTGTAGTTTGCAACTGAAAAGGAACTTTGTGTTCCCAACAATCTAGTTGAAGGACGGCTTTCACACACACTTATCTCTCAGAACTGAGCATGTGGAGAGACGTTCGTTCATCTAGCACAAAGGGAACGGGTTGCAGGAGAAACTTTTACTCTAGTTTCTCAGTGTGTTTCCTAGTGCCGGTTTGAAGTTCCTGCAGTTTTCACTGTAAAACCGAGTTGGAGCTAGTACCTCCCCATATATATGTATGGAGTGTAGTTTGCAACTGAAAAGGAACTTTGTGTTCCCAACAATCTAGTTGAAGGACGGCTTTCACACACACATATCTCTCAGAAGTGAGCATGTGGAGAGACGTTCGTTCATCTAGCACAAAGGGAACGGGTTGCAGGAGAAACTTTTACTCTAGTTTCTCAGTGTGTTTCCTAGTGCCGGTTTGAAGTTCCTGCAGTTTTCACTGTAAAACCGAGTTGGAGCTAGTACCTCCCCATATATATGTATGGAGTGTAGTTTGCAACTGAAAAGGAACTTTGTGTTCCCAACAATCTAGTTGAAGGACGGCTTTCACACACACTTATCTCTCAGAACTGAGCATGTGGAGAGACGTTCGTTCATCTAGCACAAAGGGAACGGGTTGCAGGAGAAACTTTTACTCTAGTTTCTCAGTGTGTTTCCTAGTGCCGGTTTGAAGTTCCTGCAGTTTTCACTGTAAAACCGAGTTGGAGCTAGTACCTCCCCATATATATGTATGGAGTGTAGTTTGCAACTGAAAAGGAACTTTGTGTTCCCAACAATCTAGTTGAAGGACGGCTTTCACACACACTTATCTCTCAGAACTGAGCATGTGGAGAGACGTTCGTTCATCTAGCACAAAGGGAACGGGTTGCAGGAGAAACTTTTACTCTAGATTTTCAGTGTGTTTCTTAGTGCCGGTTTGAAGTTCCTGCTGTTTTCACTGTAAAACCGAGTTGGAGCTAGTACTTCCCCATATATATGTATGGATTGTAGTTTGCAACTGAAAAGGAACTTTGTGTTCCCAACAATCTAGTTGAAGGACGGCTCTCACACACACATATTTCTCAGAACTGAGCATGTGGAGAGACGTTCGTTCATCTAGCACAAAGGGAACGGGTTGCAGGAGAAACTTTTACTCTAGTTTCTCAGTGTGTTTCCTAGTGCCGGTTTGAAGTTCCTGCAGTTTTCACTGTAAAACCGAGTTGGAGCTAGTACCTCCCCATATATATGTATGGAGTGTAGTTTGCAACTGAAAAGGAACTTTGTGTTCCCAACAATCTAGTTGAAGGACGGCTTTCACACACACTTATCTCTCAGAACTGAGCATGTGGAGAGACGTTCGTTCATCTAGCACAAAGGGAACGGGTTGCAGGAGAAACTTTTACTCTAGTTTCTCAGTGTGTTTCCTAGTGCCGGTTTGAAGTTCCTGCAGTTTTCACTGTAAAACCGAGTTGGAGCTAGTACCTCCCCATATATATGTATGGAGTGTAGTTTGCAACTGAAAAGGAACTTTGTGTTCCCAACAATCTAGTTGAAGGACGGCTTTCACACACACTTATCTCTCAGAACTGAGCATGTGGAGAGACGTTCGTTCATCTAGCACAAAGGGAACGGGTTGCAGGAGAAACTTTTACTCTAGTTTCTCAGTGTGTTTCCTAGTGCCGGTTTGAAGTTCCTGCAGTTTTCACTGTAAAACCGAGTTGGAGCTAGTACCTCCCCATATATATGTATGGAGTGTAGTTTGCAACTGAAAAGGAACTTTGTGTTCCCAACAATCTAGTTGAAGGACGGCTTTCACACACACTTATCTCTCAGAACTGAGCATGTGGAGAGACGTTCGTTCATCTAGCACAAAGGGAACGGGTTGCAGGAGAAACTTTTACTCTAGTTTCTCAGTGTGTTTCCTAGTGCCGGTTTGAAGTTCCTGCAGTTTTCACTGTAAAACCGAGTTGGAGCTAGTACCTCCCCATATATATGTATGGAGTGTAGTTTGCAACTGAAAAGGAACTTTGTGTTCCCAACAATCTAGCTGAAGGACGGCTTTCACACACACTTATCTCTCAGAACTGAGCATGTGGAGAGACGTTCGATCATCTAGCACAAAGGGAACGGGTTGCAGGAGAAACTTTTACTCTAGTTTCTCAGTGTGTTTCCTAGTGCCGGTTTGAAGTTCCTGCAGTTTTCACTGTAAAACCGAGTTGGAGCTAGTACCTCCCCATATATATGTATGGAGTGTAGTTTGCAACTGAAAAGGAACTTTGTGTTCCCAACAATCTAGTTGAAGGGCGGCTTTCACACACACTTATCTCTCAGAACTGAGCATGTGGAGAGACGTTCGTTCATCTAGCACAAAGGGAACGGGTTGCAGGAGAAACTTTTACTCTAGTTTCTCAGTGTGTTTCCTAGTGCCGGTTTGAAGTTCCTGCAGTTTTCACTGTAAAACCGAGTTGGAGCTAGTACCTCCCCATATATATGTATGGAGTGTAGTTTGCAACTGAAAAGGAACTTTGTGTTCCCAACAATCTAGTTGAAGGACGGCTTTCACACACACTTATCTCTCAGAACTTAGCATGTTGGGAGACGTTCGTTCATCTAGCACAAAGGGAACGGGTTGCAGGAGAAACTTTTACTCTAGTTTCTCAGTGTGTTTCCTAGTGCCGGTTTGAAGTTCCTGCAGTTTTCACTGTAAAACCGAGTTGGAGCTAGTACCTCCCCATATATATGTATGGAGTGTAGTTTGCAACTGAAAAGGAACTTTGTGTTCCCAACAATCTAGTTGAAGGACGGCTTTCACACACACTTATCTCTCAGAACTGAGCATGTGGAGAGACGTTCGTTCATCTAGCACAAAGGGAACGGGTTGCAGGAGAAACTTTTACTCTAGTTTCTCAGTGTGTTTCCTAGTGCCGGTTTGAAGTTCCTGCAGTTTTCACTGTAAAACCAAGTTGGAGCTAGTACCTCCCCATATATATGTATGGAGTGTAGTTTGCAACTGAAAAGGAACTTTGTGTTCCCAACAATCTAGTTGAAGGACGGCTTTCACACACACTTATCTCTCAGAACTGAGCATGTGGAGAGACGTTCGTTCATCTAGCACAAAGGGAACGGGTTGCAGGAGAAACTTTTACTCTAGTTTCTCAGTGTGTTTCCAAGTGCCGGTTTGAAGTTCCTGCAGTTTTCACTGTAAAACCGAGTTGGAGCTAGTACCTCCCCATATATATGTATGGAGTGTAGTTTGCAACTGAGAAGGAACTTTGTGTTCCCAACAATCTAGTTGAAGGACGGCTTTCACACACACTTATCTCTCAGAACTGAGCATGTGGAGAGACGTTCGTTCATCTAGCACAAAGGGAACGGGTTGCAGGAGAAACTTTTACTCTAGTTTCTCAGTGTGTTTCCTAGTGCCGGTTTGAAGTTCCTGCAGTTTTCACTGTAAAACCGAGTTGGAGCTAGTACCTCCCCGTATATATGTATGGAGTGTAGTTTGCAACTGAAAAGGAACTTTGTGTTCCCAACAATCTAGTTGAAGGACGGCTCTCACACACACTTATCTCTCAGAACTGAGCATGTGGAGAGACGTTCGTTCATCTAGCACAAAGGGAACGGGTTGCAGGAGAAACTTTTACTGTAGTTTCTCAGTGTGTTTCCTAGTGCCGGTTTGAAGTTCCTGCAGTTTTCACTGTAAAACCGAGTTGGAGCTAGTACCTCCCCATATATATGTATGGAGTGTAGTTTGCAACTGAAAAGGAACTTTGTGTTCCCAACAATCTAGTTGAAGGACGGCTTTCACACACACTTATCTCTCAGAACTGAGCATGTGGAGAGACGTTCGTTCATCTAGCACAAAGGGAACGGGTTGCAGGAGAAACTTTTACTCTAGTTTCTCAGTGTGTTTCCTAGTGCCGGTTTGAAGTTCCTGCAGTTTTCACTGTAAAACCGAGTTGGAGCTAGTACCTCCCCATATATATGTATGGAGTGTAGTTTGCAACTGAAAAGGAACTTTGTGTTCCCAACAATCTAGTTGAAGGACGGCTTTCACACACACTTATCTCTCAGAACTGAGCATGAGGAGAGACGTTCGTTCATCTAGCACAAAGGGAACGGGTTGCAGGAGAAACTTTTACTCTAGTTTCTCAGTGTGTTTCCTAGTGCCGGTTTGAAGTTCCTGCAGTTTTCACTGTAAAACCGAGTTGGAGCTAGTACCTCCCCATATATATGTATGGAGTGTAGTTTGCAACTGAAAAGGAACTTTGTGTTCCCAACAATCTAGTTGAAGGACGGCTTTCACACACACTTATCTCTCAGAACTGAGCATGTGGAGAGACGTTCGTTCATCTAGCACAAAGGGAACGGGTTGCAGGAGAAACTTTTACTCTAGTTTCTCAGTGTGTTTCCTAGTGCCGGTTTGAAGTTCCTGCAGTTTTCACTGTAAAACCGAGTTGGAGCTAGTACCTCCCCATATATATGTATGGAGTGTAGTTTGCAACTGAAAAGGAACTTTGTGTTCCCAACAATCTAGTTGAAGGATGGCTTTCACACACACTTATCTCTCAGAACTGAGCATGTGGAGAGACGTTCGTTCATCTAGCACAAAGGGAACGGGTTGCAGGAGAAACTTTTACTCTAGTTTCTCAGTGTGTTTCCTAGTGCCGGTTTGAAGTTCCTGCAGTTTTCACTGTAAAACCGAGTTGGAGCTAGTACCTCCCCATATATATGTATGGAGTGTAGTTTGCAACTGAAAAGGAACTTTGTGTTCCCAACAATCTAGTTGAAGAACGGCTTTCACACACACTTATCTCTCAGAACTGAGCATGTGGAGAGACGTTCGTTCATCTAGCACAAAGGGAACGGGTTGCAGGAGAAACTTTTACTCTAGTTTCTCAGTGTGTTTCCTAGTGCCGGTTTGAAGTTCCTGCAGTTTTCACTGTAAAACCGAGTTGGAGCTAGTACCTCCCCATATATATGTATGGAGTGTAGTTTGCAACTGAAAAGGAACTTTGTGTTCCCAACAATCTAGTTGAAGGACGGCTTTCACACACACTTATCTCTCAGAACTGAGCATGTGGAGAGACGTTCGTTCATCTAGCACAAAGGGAACGGGTTGCAGGAGAAACTTTTACTCTAGTTTCTCAGTGTGTTTCCTAGTGCCGGTTTGAAGTTCCTGCAGTTTTCACTGTAAAACCGAGTTGGAGCTAGTACCTCCCCATATATATGTATGGAGTGTAGTTTGCAACTGAGAAGGAACTTTGTGTTCCCAACAATCTAGTTGAAGAACGGCTTTCACACACACTTATCTCTCAGAACTGAGCATGTGGAGAGACGTTCGTTCATTTAGCACAAAGGGAACGGGTTGCAGGAGAAACTTTTACTCTAGTTTCTCAGTGTGTTTCCTAGTGCCGGTTTGAAGTTCCTGCAGTTTTCACTGTAAAACCGAGTTGGAGCTAGTACCTCCCCATATATATGTATGGAGTGTAGTTTGCAACTGAAAAGGAACTTTGTGTTCCCAACAATCTAGTTGAAGGCCGGCTTTCACACACACTTATCTCTCAGAACTGAGCATGTGGAGAGACGTTCGTTCATCTAGCACAAAGGGAACGGGTTGCAGGAGAAACTTTTACTCTAGATTCTCAGTGTGTTTCCTAGTGCCGGTTTGAAGTTCCTGCAGTTTTCACTGTAAAACCGAGTTGGAGCTAGTACCTCCCCATATATATGTATGGAGTGTAGTTTGCAACTGAAAAGGAACTTTGTGTTCCCAACAATCTAGTTGAAGGACGGCTTTCACACACAATTATCTCTCAGAACTGAGCATGAGGAGAGACGTTCGTTCATCTAGCACAAAGGGAACGGGTTGCAGGAGAAACTTTTACTCTAGTTTCTCAGTGTGTTTCCTAGTGCCGGTTTGAAGTTCCTGCAGTTTTCACTGTAAAACCGAGTTGGAGCTAGTACCTCCCCATATATATGTATGGAGTGTAGTTTGCAACTGAAAAGGAACTTTGTGTTCCCAACAATCTAGTTGAAGTACGGCTTTCACACACACTTATCTCTCAGAACTGAGCATGTGGAGAGACGTTCGTTCATCTAGCACAAAGGGAACGGGTTGCAGGAGAAACTTTTACTCTAGTTTCTCAGTGTGTTTCCTAGTGCCGGTTTGAAGTTCCTGCAGTTTTCACTGTAAAACCGAGTTGGAGCAAGTACCTCCCCATATATATGTATGGAGTGTAGTTTGCAACTGAAAAGGAACTTTGTGTTCCCAACAATCTAGTTGAAGGACGGCTTTCACACACACTTATCTCTCAGAACTGAGCATGTGGAGACACGTTCGTTCATCTAGCACAAAGGGAACGGGTTGCAGGAGAAACTTTTACTCTAGTTTCTCAGTGTGTTTCCTAGTGCCGGTTTGAAGTTCCTGCAGTTTTCACTGTAAAACCGAGTTGGAGCTAGTACCTCCCCATATATATGTATGGAGTGTAGTTTGCAACTGAAAAGGAACTTTGTGTTCCCAACAATCTAGTTGAAGGACGGCTTTCACACACACTTATCTCTCAGAACTGAGCATGAGGAGAGACGTTCGTTCATCTAGCACAAAGGGAACGGGTTGCAGGAGAAACTTTTACTCTAGTTTCTCAGTGTGTTTCCTAGTGCCGGTTTGAAGTTCCTGCAGTTTTCACTGTAAAACCGAGTTGGAGCTAGTACCTCCCCATATATATGTATGGAGTGTAGTTTGCAACTGAAAAGGAACTTTGTGTTCCCAACAATCTAGTTGAAGTACGGCTTTCACACACACTTATCTCTCAGAACTGAGCATGTGGAGAGACGTTCGTTCATCTAGCACAAAGGGAACGGGTTGCAGGAGAAACTTTTACTCTAGTTTCTCAGTGTGTTTCCTAGTGCCGGTTTGAAGTTCCTGCAGTTTTCACTGTAAAACCGAGTTGGAGCTAGTACCTCCCCATATATATGTATGGAGTGTAGTTTGCAACTGAAAAGGAACTTTGTGTTCCCAACAATCTAGTTGAAGGACGGATTTCACACACACTTATCTCTCAGAACTGAGCATGTGGAGAGACGTTCGTTCATCTAGCACAAAGGGAACGGGTTGCAGGAGAAACTTTTACTCTAGATTCTCAGTGTGTTTCCTAGTGCCGGTTTGAAGTTCCTGCAGTTTTCACTGTAAAACCGAGTTGGAGCTAGTACCTCCCCATATATATGTATGGAGTGTAGTTTGCAACTGAAAAGGAACTTTGTGTTCCCAACAATCTAGTTGAAGGACGGCTTTCACACACAATTATCTCTCAGAACTGAGCATGAGGAGAGACGTTCGTTCATCTAGCACAAAGGGAACGGGTTGCAGGAGAAACTTTTACTCTAGTTTCTCAGTGTGTTTCCTAGTGCCGGTTTGAAGTTCCTGCAGTTTTCACTGTAAAACCGAGTTGGAGCTAGTACCTCCCCATATATATGTATGGAGTGTAGTTTGCAACTGAAAAGGAACTTTGTGTTCCCAACAATCTAGTTGAAGTACGGCTTTCACACACACTTATCTCTCAGAACTGAGCATGTGGAGAGACGTTCGTTCATCTAGCACAAAGGGAACGGGTTGCAGGAGAAACTTTTACTCTAGTTTCTCAGTGTGTTTCCTAGTGCCGGTTTGAAGTTCCTGCAGTTTTCACTGTAAAACCGAGTTGGAGCTAGTACCTCCCCATATATATGTATGGAGTGTAGTTTGCAACTGAAAAGGAACTTTGTGTTCCCAACAATCTAGTTGAAGGGCGGCTTTCACACACACTTATCTCTCAGAACTGAGCATGTGGAGAGACGTTCGTTCATCTAGCACAAAGGGAACGGGTTGCAGGAGAAACTTTTACTCTAGTTTCTCAGTGTGTTTCCTAGTGCCGGTTTGAAGTTCCTGCAGTTTTCACTGTAAAACCGAGTTGGAGCTAGTACTTCCCCATATATATGTATGGAGTGTTGTTTGCAACTGAAAAGGAACTTTGTGTTCCCAACAATCTAGTTGAAGGACGGCTTTCACACACACTTATCTCTCAGAACTGAGCATGTGGAGAGACGTTCGTTCATCTAGCACAAAGGGAACGGGTTGCAGGAGAAAGTTTTACTCTAGTTTCTCAGTGTGTTTCCTAGTGCCGGTTTGAAGTTCCTGCAGTTTTCACTGTAAAACCGAGTTGGAGCTAGTACCTCCCCATATATATGTATGGAGTGTAGTTTGCAACTGAAAAGGAACTTTGTGTTATCAACAATCTAGTTGAAGGACGGCTTTCACACACACTTATCTCTCAGAACTGAGCATGTGGAGAGACGTTCGTTCATCTAGCACAAAGGGAACGGGTTGCAGGAGAAACTTTTACTCTAGTTTCTCAGTGTGTTTCCTAGTGCCGGTTTGAAGTTCCTGCAGTTTTCACTGTAAAACCGAGTTGGAGCTAGTACCTCCCCATATATATGTATGGAGTGTAGTTTGCAACTGAAAAGGAACTTTGTGTTCCCAACAATCTAGCTGAAGGACGGCTTTCACACACACTTATCTATCAGAACTGAGCATGTGGAGAGACGTTCGTTCATCTAGCACAAAGGGAACGGGTTGCAGGAGAAACTTTTACTCTAGTTTCTCAGTGTGTTTCCTAGTGCCGGTTTGAAGTTCCTGCAGTTTTCACTGTAAAACCGAGTTGGAGCTAGTACCTCCCCATATATATGTATGGAGTGTAGTTTGCAACTGAAAAGGAACTTTGTGTTCCCAACAATCTAGTTGAAGGACGGCTTTCACACACACTTATCTCTCAGAACTGAGCATGTGGAGAGACGTTCGTTCATCTAGCACAAAGGGAACGGGTTGCAGGAGAAACTTTTACTCTAGTTTCTCAGTGTGTTTCCTAGTGCTGGTTTGAAGTTCCTGCAGTTTTCACTGTAAAACCGAGTTGGAGCTAGTACCTCCCCATATATATGTATGGAGTGTAGTTTGCAACTGAAAAGGAACTTTGTGTTCCCAACAATCTAGTTGAAGGACGGCTTTCACACACACTTATCTCTCAGAACTGAGCATGTGGAGAGACGTTCGTTCATCTAGCACAAAGGGAACGGGTTGCAGGAGAAACTTTTACTCTAGTTTCTCAGTGTGTTTCCTAGTGCCGGTTTGAAGTTCCTGCAGTTTTCACTGTAAAACCGAGTTGGAGCTAGTACCTCCCCATATATATGTATGGAGTGTAGTTTGCAACTGAAAAGGAACTTTGTGTTCCCAACAATCTAGTTGAAGGACGGCTTTCACACACACTTATCTCTCAGAACTCAGCATGTGGAGAGACGTTCGTTCATCTAGCACAAAGGGAACGGGTTGCAGGAGAAACTTTTACTCTAGTTTCTCAGTGTGTTTCCTAGTGCCGGTTTGAAGTTCCTGCAGTTTTCACTGTAAAACCGAGTTGGAGCTAGTACCTCCCCATATATATGTATGGAGTGTAGTTTGCAACTGAAAAGGAACTTTGTGTTCCCAACAATCTAGCTGAAGGACGGCTTTCACACACACTTATCTCTCAGAACTGAGCATGTGGAGAGACGTTCGTTCATCTAGCACAAAGGGAACGGGTTGCAGGAGAAACTTTTACTCTAGTTTCTCAGTGTGTTTCCTAGTGCCGGTTTGAAGTTCCTGCAGTTTTCACTGTAAAACCGAGTTGGAGCTAGTACCTCCCCATATATATGTATGGAGTGTAGTTTGCAACTGAAAAGGAACTTTGTGTTCCCAACAATCTAGTTGAAGGACGGCTTTCACACACACTTATCTCTCAGAACTGAGCATGTGGAGAGACGTTCGTTCATCTAGCACAAAGGGAACGGGTTGCAGGAGAAACTTTTACTCTAGTTTCTCAGTGTGTTTCCTAGTGCCGGTTTGAAGTTCCTGCAGTTTTCACTGTAAAACCGAGTTGGAGCTAGTACCTCCCCATATATATGTATGGAGTGTAGTTTGCAACTGAAAAGGAACTTTGTGTTCCCAACAATCTAGTTGAAGTACGGCTTTCACACACACTTATCTCTCAGAACTTAGCATGTTGGGAGACGTTCGTTCATCTAGCACAAAGGGAACGGGTTGCAGGAGAAACTTTTACTCTAGTTTCTCAGTGTGTTTCCTAGTGCCGGTTTGAAGTTCCTGCAGTTTTCACTGTAAAACCGAGTTGGAGCTAGTACCTCCCCATATATATGTATGGAGTGTAGTTTGCAACTGAAAAGGAACTTTGTGTTCCCAACAATCTAGTTGAAGGACGGCTTTCACACACACTTATCTCTCAGAACTGAGCATGAGGAGAGACGTTCGTTCATCTAGCACAAAGGGAACGGGTTGCAGGAGAAACTTTTACTCTAGTTTCTCAGTGTGTTTCTTAGTGCCGGTTTGAAGTTCCTGCAGTTTTCACTGTAAAACCGAGTTGGAGCTAGTACCTCCCCATATGTATGTATGGAGTGTAGTTTGCAACTGAAAAGGAACTTTGTGTTCCCAACAATCTAGTTGAAGGACGGCTTTCACACACACTTATCTCTCAGAACTGAGCATGTGGAGAGACGTTCGTTCATCTATCACAAAGGGAACGGGTTGCAGGAGAAACTTTTACTCTAGATTTTCAGTGTGTTTCTTAGTGCCGGTTTGATGTTCCTGCTGTTTTCACTGTAAAACCGAGTTGGAGCTAGTACCTCCCCATATATATGTATGGAGTGTAGTTTGCAACTGAAAAGGAACTTTATGTTCCCAACAATCTAGTTGAAGGACGGCTTCCACACACACATATCTCTCAGAACTGAGCATGTGGAGAGACGTTCGTTCATCTAGCACAAAGGGAACGGGTTGCAGGAGAAACTTTTACTCTAGTTTCTCAGTGTGTTTCCTAGTGCCGGTTTGAAGTTCCTGCAGTTTTCACTGTAAAACCGAGTTGGAGCTAGTACCTCCCCATATATATGTATGGAGTGTAGTTTGCAACTGAAAAGGAACTTTGTGTTCCCAACAATCTAGTTGAAGGACGGCTTTCACACACACTTATCTCTCAGAACTGAGCATGTGGAGAGACGTTCGTTCATCTAGCACAAAGGGAACGGGTTGCAGGAGAAACTTTTACTCTAGTTTCTCAGTGTGTTTCCTAGTGCCGGTTTGAAGTTCCTGCAGTTTTCACTGTAAAACCGAGTTGGAGCTAGTACCTGCCCATATATATGTATGGAGTGTAGTTTGCAACTGAAAAGGAACTTTGTGTTCCCAACAATCTAGTTGAAGGACGGCTTTCACACACACTTATCTCTCAGAACTGAGCATGTGGAGAGACGTTCGTTCATCTAGCACAAAGGGAACGGGTTGCAGGAGAAACTTTTACTCTAGTTTCTCAGTGTGTTTCCTAGTGCCGGTTTGAAGTTCCTGCAGTTTTCACTGTAAAACCGAGTTGGAGCTAGTACCTCCCCATATATATGTATGGAGTGTAGTTTGCAACTGAGAAGGAACTTTGTGTTCCCAACAATCTAGTTGAAGGACGGCTTTCACACACACTTATCTCTCAGAACTGAGCATGTGGAGAGACGTTCGTTCATCTAGCACAAAGGGAACGGGTTGCAGGAGAAACTTTTACTCTAGTTTCTCAGTGTGTTTCCTAGTGCCGGTTTGAAGTTCCTGCAGTTTTCACTGTAAAACCGAGTTGGAGCTAGTACCTCCCCATATATATGTATGGAGTGTAGTTTGCAACTGAAAAGGAACTTTGTGTTCCCAACAATCTAGTTGAAGGACGGCTCTCACACACACTTATCTCTCAGAACTGAGCATGTGGAGAGACGTTCGTTCATCTAGCACAAAGGGAACGGGTTGCAGGAGAAACTTTTACTGTAGTTTCTCAGTGTGTTTCCTAGTGCCGGTTTGAAGTTCCTGCAGTTTTCACTGTAAAACCGAGTTGGAGCTAGTACCTCCCCATATATATGTATGGAGTGTAGTTTGCAACTGAAAAGGAACTTTGTGTTCCCAACAATCTAGTTGAAGGACGGCTTTCACACACACTTATCTCTCAGAACTGAGCATGTGGAGAGACGTTCGTTCATCTAGCACAAAGGGAACGGGTTGCAAGAGAAACTTTTACTCTAGTTTCTCAGTGTGTTTCCTAGTGCCGGTTTGAAGTTCCTGCAGTTTTCACTGTAAAACCGAGTTGGAGCTAGTACCTCCCCATATATATGTATGGAGTGTAGTTTGCAACTGAAAAGGAACTTTGTGTTCCCAACAATCTAGTTGAAGGACGGCTTTCACACACACTTAACTCTCAGAACTGAGCATGAGGAGAGACGTTCGTTCATCTAGCACAAAGGGAACGGGTTGCAGGAGAAACTTTTACTCTAGTTTCTCAGTGTGTTTCCTAGTGCCGGTTTGAAGTTCCTGCAGTTTTCACTGTAAAACCGAGTTGGAGCTAGTACCTCCCCATATATATGTATGGAGTGTAGTTTGCAGCTGAAAAGGAACTTTGTGTTCCCAACAATCTAGTTGAAGGACGGCTTTCACACACACTTATTTCTCAGAACTGAGCATGTGGAGAGACGTTCGTTCATCTAGCACAAAGGGAACGGGTTGCAGGAGAAACTTTTACTCTAGTTTCTCAGTGTGTTTCCTAGTGCCGGTTTGAAGTTCCTGCAGTTTTCACTGTAAAACCGAGTTGGAGCTAGTACCTCCCCATATATATGTATGGAGTGTAGTTTGCAACTGAAAAGGAACTTTGTGTTCCCAACAATCTAGTTGAAGGACGGCTTTCACACACACTTATCTCTCAGAACTGAGCATGTGGAGAGACGTTCGTTCATCTAGCACAAAGGGAACGGGTTGCAGGAGAAACTTTTACTCTAGTTTCTCAGTGTGTTTCCTAGTGCCGGTTTGAAGTTCCTGCAGTTTTCACTGTAAAACCGAGTTGGAGCTAGTACCTCCCCATATATATGTATGGAGTGTAGTTTGCAACTGAAAAGGAACTTTGTGTTCCCAACAATCTAGTTGAAGGACGGCTTTCACACACACTTATCTCTCAGAACTGAGCATGTGGAGAGACGTTCGTTCATCTAGCACAAAGGGAACGGGTTGCAGGAGAAACTTTTACTCTAGTTTCTCAGTGTGTTTCCAAGTGCCGGTTTGAAGTTCCTGCAGTTTTCACTGTAAAACCGAGTTGGAGCTAGTACCTCCCCATATATATGTATGGAGTGTAGTTTGCAACTGAAAAGGAACTTTGTGTTCCCAACAATCTAGTTGAAGGACGGCTTTCACACACACTTATCTCTCAGAACTGAGCATGTGGAGAGACGTTCGTTCATCTAGCACAAAGGGAACGGGTTGCAGGAGAAACTTTTACTCTAGTTTCTCAGTGTGTTTCCTAGTGCCGGTTTGAAGTTCCTGCAGTTTTCACTGTAAAACCGAGTTGGAGCTAGTACCTCCCCATATATATGTATGGAGTGTAGTTTGCAACTGAGAAGGAACTTTGTGTTCCCAACAATCTAGTTGAAGGACGGCTTTCACACACACTTATCTCTCAGAACTGAGCATGTGGAGAGACGTTCGTTCATCTAGCACAAAGGGAACGGGTTGCAGGAGAAACTTTTACTCTAGTTTCTCAGTGTGTTTCCTAGTGCCGGTTTGAAGTTCCTGCAGTTTTCACTGTAAAACCGAGTTGGAGCTAGTACCTCCCCATATATATGTATGGAGTGTAGTTTGCAACTGAAAAGGAACTTTGTGTTCCCAACAATCTAGTTGAAGGCCGGCTTTCACACACACTTATCTCTCAGAACTGAGCATGTGGAGAGACGTTCGTTCATCTAGCACAAAGGGAACGGGTTGCAGGAGAAACTTTTACTCTAGTTTCTCAGTGTGTTTCCTAGTGCCGGTTTGAAGTTCCTGCAGTTTTCACTGTAAAACCGAGTTGGAGCTAGTACCTCCCCATATATATGTATGGAGTGTAGTTTGCAACTGAAAAGGAACTTTGTGTTCCCAACAATCTAGTTGAAGGACGGCTTTCACACACACTTATCTCTCAGAACTGAGCATGTGGAGAGACGTTCGTTCATCTAGCACAAAGGGAACGGGTTGCAGGAGAAACTTTTACTCTAGATTCTCAGTGTGTTTCCTAGTGCCGGTTTGAAGTTCCTGCAGTTTTCACTGTAAAACCGAGTTGGAGCTAGTACCTCCCCATATATATGTATGGAGTGTAGTTTGCAACTGAAAAGGAACTTTGTGTTCCCAACAATCTAGTTGAAGGTCGGCTTTCACACACACTTATCTCTCAGAACTGAGCATGAGGAGAGACGTTCGTTCATCTAGCACAAAGGGAACGGGTTGCAGGAGAAACTTTTACTCTAGTTTCTCAGTGTGTTTCCTAGTGCCGGTTTGAAGTTCCTGCAGTTTTCACTGTAAAACCGAGTTGGAGCTAGTACCTCCCCATATATATGTATGGAGTGTAGTTTGCAACTGAAAAGGAACTTTGTGTTCCCAACAATCTAGTTGAAGGACGGCTTTCACACACACTTATCTCTCAGAACTGAGCATGTGGAGAGACGTTCGTTCATCTAGCACAAAGGGTACGGGTTGCAGGAGAAACTTTTACTCTAGTTTCTCAGTGTGTTTCCTAGTGCCGGTTTGAAGTTCCTGCAGTTTTCACTGTAAAACCGAGTTGGAGCTAGTACCTCCCCATATATATGTATGGAGTGTAGTTTGCAACTGAAAAGGAACTTTGTGTTCCCAACAATCTAGTTGAAGGACGGCTTTCACACACACTTATCTCTCAGAACTGAGCATGTGGAGAGACGTTCGTTCATCTAGCACAAAGGGAACGGGTTGCAGGAGAAACTTTTACTCTAGTTTCTCAGTGTGTTTCCTAGTGCCGGTTTGAAGTTCCTGCAGTTTTCACTGTAAAACCGAGTTGGAGCTAGTACCTCCCCATATATATGTATGGAGTGTAGTTTGCAACTGAAAAGGAACTTTGTGTTCCCAACAATCTTGTTGAAGGACGGCTTTCACACACACTTATCTCTCAGAACTGAGCATGTGGAGAGACGTTCGTTCATCTAGCACAAAGGGAACGGGTTGCAGGAGAAAGTTTTACTCTAGTTTCTCAGTGTGTTTCCTAGTGCCGGTTTGAAGTTCCTGCAGTTTTCACTGTAAAACCGAGTTGGAGCTAGTACCTCCCCATATATATGTATGGAGTGTAGTTTGCAACTGAAAAGGAACTTTGTGTTATCAACAATCTAGTTGAAGGACGGCTTTCACACACACTTATCTCTCAGAACTGAGCATGTGGAGAGACGTTCGTTCATCTAGCACAAAGGGAACGGGTTGCAGGAGAAACTTTTACTCTAGTTTCTCAGTGTGTTTCCTAGTGCCGGTTTGAAGTTCCTGCAGTTTTCACTGTAAAACCGAGTTGGAGCTAGTACCTCCCCATATATATGTATGGAGTGTAGTTTGCAACTGAAAAGGAACTTTGTGTTCCCAACAATCTAGCTGAAGGACGGCTTTCACACACACTTATCTATCAGAACTGAGCATGTGGAGAGACGTTCGTTCATCTAGCACAAAGGGAACGGGTTGCAGGAGAAACTTTTACTCTAGTTTCTCAGTGTGTTTCCTAGTGCCGGTTTGAAGTTCCTGCAGTTTTCACTGTAAAACCGAGTTGGAGCTAGTACCTCCCCATATATATGTATGGAGTGTAGTTTGCAACTGAAAAGGAACTTTGTGTTCCCAACAATCTAGTTGAAGGACGGCTTTCACACACACTTATCTCTCAGAACTGAGCATGTGGAGAGACGTTCGTTCATCTAGCACAAAGGGAACGGGTTGCAGGAGAAACTTTTACTCTAGTTTCTCAGTGTGTTTCCTAGTGCCGGTTTGAAGTTCCTGCAGTTTTCACTGTAAAACCGAGTTGGAGCTAGTACCTCCCCATATATATGTATGGAGTGTAGTTTGCAACTGAAAAGGAACTTTGTGTTCCCAACAATCTAGTTGAAGGACGGCTTTCACACACACTTATCTCTCAGAACTGAGCATGTGGAGAGACGTTCGTTCATCTAGCACAAAGGGAACGGGTTGCAGGAGAAACTTTTACTCTAGTTTCTCAGTGTGTTTCCTAGTGCCGGTTTGAAGTTCCTGCAGTTTTCACTGTAAAACCGAGTTGGAGCTAGTACCTCCCCATATATATGTATGGAGTGTAGTTTGCAACTGAAAAGGAACTTTGTGTTCCCAACAATCTAGCTGAAGGACGGCTTTCACACACACTTATCTCTCAGAACTGAGCATGTGGAGAGACGTTCGTTCATCTAGCACAAAGGGTACGGGTTGCAGGAGAAACTTTTACTCTAGTTTCTCAGTGTGTTTCCTAGTGCCGGTTTGAAGTTCCTGCAGTTTTCACTGTAAAACCGAGTTGGAGCTAGTACCTCCCCATATATATGTATGGAGTGTAGTTTGCAACTGAAAAGGAACTTTGTGTTCCCAACAATCTAGTTGAAGGACGGCTTTCACACACACTTATCTCTCAGAACTGAGCATGTGGAGAGACGTTCGTTCATCTAGCACAAAGGGAACGGGTTGCAGGAGAAACTTTTACTCTAGTTTCTCAGTGTGTTTCCTAGTGCCGGTTTGAAGTTCCTGCAGTTTTCACTGTAAAACCGAGTTGGAGCTAGTACCTCCCCATATATATGTATGGAGTGTAGTTTGCAACTGAAAAGGAACTTTGTGTTCCCAACAATCTTGTTGAAGGACGGCTTTCACACACACTTATCTCTCAGAACTGAGCATGTGGAGAGACGTTCGTTCATCTAGCACAAAGGGAACGGGTTGCAGGAGAAAGTTTTACTCTAGTTTCTCAGTGTGTTTCCTAGTGCCGGTTTGAAGTTCCTGCAGTTTTCACTGTAAAACCGAGTTGGAGCTAGTACCTCCCCATATATATGTATGGAGTGTAGTTTGCAACTGAAAAGGAACTTTGTGTTATCAACAATCTAGTTGAAGGACGGCTTTCACACACACTTATCTCTCAGAACTGAGCATGTGGAGAGACGTTCGTTCATCTAGCACAAAGGGAACGGGTTGCAGGAGAAACTTTTACTCTAGTTTCTCAGTGTGTTTCCTAGTGCCGGTTTGAAGTTCCTGCAGTTTTCACTGTAAAACCGAGTTGGAGCTAGTACCTCCCCATATATATGTATGGAGTGTAGTTTGCAACTGAAAAGGAACTTTGTGTTCCCAACAATCTAGCTGAAGGACGGCTTTCACACACACTTATCTATCAGAACTGAGCATGTGGAGAGACGTTCGTTCATCTAGCACAAAGGGAACGGGTTGCAGGAGAAACTTTTACTCTAGTTTCTCAGTGTGTTTCCTAGTGCCGGTTTGAAGTTCCTGCAGTTTTCACTGTAAAACCGAGTTGGAGCTAGTACCTCCCCATATATATGTATGGAGTGTAGTTTGCAACTGAAAAGGAACTTTGTGTTCCCAACAATCTAGTTGAAGGACGGCTTTCACACACACTTATCTCTCAGAACTGAGCATGTGGAGAGACGTTCGTTCATCTAGCACAAAGGGAACGGGTTGCAGGAGAAACTTTTACTCTAGTTTCTCAGTGTGTTTCCTAGTGCCGGTTTGAAGTTCCTGCAGTTTTCACTGTAAAACCGAGTTGGAGCTAGTACCTCCCCATATATATGTATGGAGTGTAGTTTGCAACTGAAAAGGAACTTTGTGTTCCCAACAATCTAGTTGAAGGACGGCTTTCACACACACTTATCTCTCAGAACTGAGCATGTGGAGAGACGTTCGTTCATCTAGCACAAAGGGAACGGGTTGCAGGAGAAACTTTTACTCTAGTTTCTCAGTGTGTTTCCTAGTGCCGGTTTGAAGTTCCTGCAGTTTTCACTGTAAAACCGAGTTGGAGCTAGTACCTCCCCATATATATGTATGGAGTGTAGTTTGCAACTGAAAAGGAACTTTGTGTTCCCAACAATCTAGCTGAAGGACGGCTTTCACACACACTTATCTCTCAGAACTGAGCATGTGGAGAGACGTTCGTTCATCTAGCACAAAGGGAACGGGTTGCAGGAGAAACTTTTACTCTAGTTTCTCAGTGTGTTTCCTAGTGCCGGTTTGAAGTTCCTGCAGTTTTCACTGTAAAACCGAGTTGGAGCTAGTACCTCCCCATATATATGTATGGAGTGTAGTTTGCAACTGAAAAGGAACTTTGTGTTCCCAACAATCTAGTTGAAGGACGGCTTTCACACACACTTATCTCTCAGAACTGAGCATGTGGAGAGACGTTCGTTCATCTAGCACAAAGGGAACGGGTTGCAGGAGAAACTTTTACTCTAGTTTCTCAGTGTGTTTCCTAGTGCCGGTTTGAAGTTCCTGCAGTTTTCACTGTAAAACCGAGTTGGAGCTAGTACCTCCCCATATATATGTATGGAGTGTAGTTTGCAACTGAAAAGGAACTTTGTGTTCCCAACAATCTAGCTGAAGGACGGCTTTCACACACACTTATCTCTCAGAACTGAGCATGTGGAGAGACGTTCGTTCATCTAGCACAAAGGGAACGGGTTGCAGGAGAAACTTTTACTCTAGTTTCTCAGTGTGTTTCCTAGTGCCGGTTTGAAGTTCCTGCAGTTTTCACTGTAAAACCGAGTTGGAGCTAGTACCTCCCCATATATATGTATGGAGTGTAGTTTGCAACTGAAAAGGAACTTTGTGTTCCCAACAATCTAGCTGAAGGGCGGCTTTCACACACACTTATCTATCAGAACTGAGCATGTGGAGAGACGTTCGTTCATCTAGCACAAAGGGAACGGGTTGCAGGAGAAACTTTTACTCTAGTTTCTCAGTGTGTTTCCTAGTGCCGGTTTGAAGTTCCTGCAGTTTTCACTGTAAAACCGAGTTGGAGCTAGTACCTCCCCATATATATGTATGGAGTGTAGTTTGCAACTGAAAAGGAACTTTGTGTTCCCAACAATCTAGTTGAAAGACGGCTTTCACACACACTTATCTCTCAGAACTGAGCATGTGGAGAGACGTTCGTTCATCTAGCACAAAGGGAACGGGTTGCAGGAGAAACTTTTACTCTAGTTTCTCAGTGTGTTTCCTAGTGCCGGTTTGAAGTTCCTGCAGTTTTCACTGTAAAACCGAGTTGGAGCTAGTACCTCCCCATATATATGTATGGAGTGTAGTTTGCAACTGAAAAGGAACTTTGTGTTCCCAACAATCTAGCTGAAGGACGGCTTTCACACACACTTATCTCTCAGAACTGAGCATGTGGAGAGACGTTCGTTCATCTAGCACAAAGGGAACGGGTTGCAGGAGAAACTTTTACTCTAGTTTCTCAGTGTGTTTCCTAGTGCCGGTTTGAAGTTCCTGTAGTTTTCACTGTAAAACCGAGTTGGAGCTAGTACCTCCCCATATATATGTATGGAGTGTAGTTTGCAACTGAAAAGGAACTTTGTGTTCCCAACAATCTAGCTGAAGGACGGCTTTCACACACACTTATCTCTCAGAACTGAGCATGTGGAGAGACGTTCGTTCATCTAGCACAAAGGGAACGGGTTGCAGGAGAAACTTTTACTCTAGTTTCTCAGTGTGTTTCTTAGTGCCGGTTTGAAGTTCCTGCAGTTTTCACTGTAAAACCGAGTTGGAGCTAGTACCTCCCCATACATATGTATGGAGTGTAGTTTGCAACTGAAAAGGAACTTTGTGTTCCCAACAATCTAGTTGAAGGGCGGCTTTCACACACACTTATCTCTCAGAACTGAGCATGTGGAGAGACGTTCGTTCATCTAGCACAAAGGGAACGGGTTGCAGGAGAAACTTTTACTCTAGTTTCTCAGTGTGTTTCCTAGTGCCGGTTTGAAGTTCCTGCAGTTTTCACTGTAAAACCGAGTTGGAGCTAGTACCTCCCCATATATATGTATGGAGTGTAGTTTGCAACTGAAAAGGAACTTTGTGTTCCCAACAATCTAGCTGAAGGACGGCTTTCACACACACTTATCTCTCAGAACTGAGCATGTGGAGAGACGTTCGTTCATCTAGCACAAAGGGAACGGGTTGCAGGAGAAACTTTTACTCTAGTTTCTCAGTGTGTTTCCTAGTGCCGGTTTGAAGTTCCTGCAGTTTTCACTGTAAAACCGAGTTGGAGCTAGTACCTCCCCATATATATGTATGGAGTGTAGTTTGCAACTGAAAAGGAACTTTGTGTTCCCAACAATCTAGCTGAAGGACGGCTTTCACACACACTTATCTCTCAGAACTGAGTATGTGGAGAGACGTTCGTTCATCTAGCACAAAGGGAACGGGTTGCAGGAGAAACTTTTACTCTAGTTTCTCAGTGTGTTTCCTAGTGCCGGTTTGAAGTTCCTGCAGTTTTCACTGTAAAACCGAGTTGGAGCTAGTACCTCCCCATATATATGTATGGAGTGTAGTTTGCAACTGAAAAGGAACTTTGTGTTCCCAACAATCTAGTTGAAGGACGGCTTTCACACACACTTATCTCTCAGAACTGAGCATGTGGAGAGACGTTCGTTCATCTAGCACAAAGGGAACGGGTTGCAGGAGAAACTTTTACTCTAGTTTCTCAGTGTGTTTCCTAGTGCCGGTTTGAAGTTCCTGCAGTTTTCACTGTAAAACCGAGTTGGAGCTAGTACCTCCCCATATATATGTATGGAGTGTAGTTTGCAACTGAAAAGGAACTTTGTGTTCCCAACAATCTAGTTGAAGGACGGCTTTCACACACACTTATCTCTCAGAACTGAGCATGTGGAGAGACGTTCGTTCATCTAGCACAAAGGGAACGGGTTGCAGGAGAAACTTTTACTCTAGTTTCTCAGTGTGTTTCCTAGTGCCGGTTTGAAGTTCCTGCAGTTTTCACTGTAAAACCGAGTTGGAGCTAGTACCTCCCCATATATATGTATGGAGTGTAGTTTGCAACTGAAAAGGAACTTTGTGTTCCCAACAATCTAGTTGAAGGACGGCTTTCACACACACTTATCTCTCAGAACTGAGCATGTGGAGAGACGTTCGTTCATCTAACACAAAGGGAACGGGTTGCAGGAGAAACTTTTACTCTAGTTTCTCAGTGTGTTTCCTAGTGCCGGTTTGAAGTTCCTGCAGTTTTCACTGTAAAACCGAGTTGGAGCTAGTACCTCCCCATATATATGTATGGAGTGTAGTTTGCAACTGAAAAGGAACTTTGTGTTCCCAACAATCTAGCTGAAGGACGGCTTTCACACACACTTATCTCTCAGAACTGAGCATGTGGAGAGACGTTCGTTCATCTAGCACAAAGGGAACGGGTTGCAGGAGAAACTTTTACTCTAGTTTCTCAGTGTGTTTCCTAGTGCCGGTTTGAAGTTCCTGCAGTTTTCACTGTAAAACCGAGTTGGAGCTAGTACCTCCCCATATATATGTATGGAGTGTAGTTTGCAACTGAAAAGGAACTTTGTGTTCCCAACAATCTAGTTGAAGGACGGCTTTCACACACACTTATCTCTCAGAACTGAGCATGTGGAGAGACGTTCGTTCATCTAGCACAAAGGGAACGGGTTGCAGGAGAAACTTTTACTCTAGTTTCTCAGTGTGTTTCCTAGTGCCGGTTTGAAGTTCCTGCAGTTTTCACTGTAAAACCGAGTTGGAGCTAGTACCTCCCCATATATATGTATGGAGTGTAGTTTGCAACTGAAAAGGAACTTTGTGTTCCCAACAATCTAGCTGAAGGACGGCTTTCACACACACTTATCTCTCAGAACTGAGCATGTGGAGAGACGTTCGTTCATCTAGCACAAAGGGAACGGGTTGCAGGAGAAACTTTTACTCTAGTTTCTCAGTGTGTTTCCTAGTGCCGGTTTGAAGTTCCTGCAGTTTTCACTGTAAAACCGAGTTGGAGCTAGTACCTCCCCATATATATGTATGGAGTGTAGTTTGCAACTGAAAAGGAACTTTGTGTTCCCAACAATCTAGTTGAAGGACGGCTTTCACACACACTTATCTCTCAGAACTGAGCATGTGGAGACACGTTCGTTCATCTAGCACAAAGGGAACGGGTTGCAGGAGAAACTTTTACTCTAGTTTCTCAGTGTGTTTCCTAGTGCCGGTTTGAAGTTCCTGCAGTTTTCACTGTAAAACCGAGTTGGAGCTAGTACCTCCCCATATATATGTATGGAGTGTAGTTTGCAACTGAAAAGGAACTTTGTGTTCCCAACAATCTAGCTGAAGGACGGCTTTCACACACACTTATCTCTCAGAACTGAGCATGTGGAGAGACGTTCGTTCATCTAGCACAAAGGGAACGGGTTGCAGGAGAAACTTTTACTCTAGTTTCTCAGTGTGTTTCCTAGTGCCGGTTTGAAGTTCCTGCAGTTTTCACTGTAAAACCGAGTTGGAGCTAGTACCTCCCCATATATATGTATGGAGTGTAGTTTGCAACTGAAAAGGAACTTTGTGTTCCCAACAATCTAGCTGAAGGGCGGCTTTCACACACACTTATCTATCAGAACTGAGCATGTGGAGAGACGTTCGTTCATCTAGCACAAAGGGAACGGGTTGCAGGAGAAACTTTTACTCTAGTTTCTCAGTGTGTTTCCTAGTGCCGGTTTGAAGTTCCTGCAGTTTTCACTGTAAAACCGAGTTGGAGCTAGTACCTCCCCATATATATGTATGGAGTGTAGTTTGCAACTGAAAAGGAACTTTGTGTTCCCAACAATCTAGTTGAAGGACGGCTTTCACACACACTTATCTCTCAGAACTGAGCATGTGGAGAGACGTTCGTTCATCTAGCACAAAGGGAACGGGTTGCAGGAGAAACTTTTACTCTAGTTTCTCAGTGTGTTTCCTAGTGCCGGTTTGAAGTTCCTGCAGTTTTCACTGTAAAACCGAGTTGGAGCTAGTACCTCCCCATATATATGTATGGAGTGTAGTTTGCAACTGAAAAGGAACTTTGTGTTCCCAACAATCTAGCTGAAGGACGGCTTTCACACACACTTATCTCTCAGAACTGAGCATGTGGAGAGACGTTCGTTCATCTAGCACAAAGGGAACGGGTTGCAGGAGAAACTTTTACTCTAGTTTCTCAGTGTGTTTCCTAGTGCCGGTTTGAAGTTCCTGCAGTTTTCACTGTAAAACCGAGTTGGAGCTAGTACCTCCCCATATATATGTATGGAGTGTAGTTTGCAACTGAAAAGGAACTTTGTGTTCCCAACAATCTAGTTGAAGGACGGCTTTCACACACACTTATCTCTCAGAACTGAGCATGTGGAGAGACGTTCGTTCATCTAGCACAAAGGGAACGGGTTGCAGGAGAAACTTTTACTCTAGTTTCTCAGTGTGTTTCCTAGTGCCGGTTTGAAGTTCCTGCAGTTTTCACTGTAAAACCGAGTTGGAGCTAGTACCTCCCCATATATATGTATGGAGTGTAGTTTGCAACTGAAAAGGAACTTTGTGTTCCCAACAATCTAGCTGAAGGACGGCTTTCACACACACTTATCTCTCAGAACTGAGCATGTGGAGAGACGTTCGTTCATCTAGCACAAAGGGAACGGGTTGCAGGAGAAACTGTTACTCTAGTTTCTCAGTGTGTTTCCTAGTGCCGGTTTGAAGTTCCTGCAGTTTTCACTGTAAAACCGAGTTGGAGCTAGTACCTCCCCATATATATGTATGGAGTGTAGTTTGCAACTGAAAAGGAACTTTGTGTTCCCAACAATCTAGCTGAAGGACGGCTTTCACACACACTTATCTCTCAGAACTGAGCATGTGGAGAGACGTTCGTTCATCTAGCACAAAGGGAACGGGTTGCAGGAGAAACTTTTACTCTAGTTTCTCAGTGTGTTTCCTAGTGCCGGTTTGAAGTTCCTGCAGTTTTCACTGTAAAACCGAGTTGGAGCTAGTACCTCCCCATATATATGTATGGAGTGTAGTTTGCAACTGAAAAGGAACTTTGTGTTCCCAACAATCTAGCTGAAGGACGGCTTTCACACACACTTATCTCTCAGAACTGAGCATGTGGAGAGACGTTCGTTCATCTAGCACAAAGGGAACGGGTTGCAGGAGAAACTTTTACTCTAGTTTCTCAGTGTGTTTCCTAGTGCCGGTTTGAAGTTCCTGCAGTTTTCACTGTAAAACCGAGTTGGAGCTAGTACCTCCCCATATATATGTATGGAGTGTAGTTTGCAACTGAAAAGGAACTTTGTGTTCCCAACAATCTAGCTGAAGGACGGCTTTCACACACACTTATCTCTCAGAACTGAGCATGTGGAGAGACGTTCGTTCATCTAGCACAAAGGGAACGGGTTGCAGGAGAAACTTTTACTCTAGTTTCTCAGTGTGTTTCCTAGTGCCGGTTTGAAGTTCCTGCAGTTTTCACTGTAAAACCGAGTTGGAGCTAGTACCTCCCCATATATATGTATGGAGTGTAGTTTGCAACTGAAAAGGAACTTTGTGTTCCCAACAATCTAGTTGAAGGACGGCTTTCACACACACTTATCTCTCAGAACTGAGCATGTGGAGAGACGTTCGTTCATCTAGCACAAAGGGAACGGGTTGCAGGAGAAACTTTTACTCTAGTTTCTCAGTGTGTTTCCTAGTGCCGGTTTGAAGTTCCTGCAGTTTTCACTGTAAAACCGAGTTGGAGCTAGTACCTCCCCATATATATGTATGGAGTGTAGTTTGCAACTGAAAAGGAACTTTGTGTTCCCAACAATCTAGTTGAAGGACGGCTTTCACACACACTTATCTCTCAGAACTCAGCATGTGGAGAGACGTTCGTTCATCTAGCACAAAGGGAACGGGTTGCAGGAGAAACTTTTACTCTAGTTTCTCAGTGTGTTTCCTAGTGCCGGTTTGAAGTTCCTGCAGTTTTCACTGTAAAACCGAGTTGGAGCTAGTACCTCCCCATATATATGTATGGAGTGTAGT
Source organism: Camelus bactrianus (assembly GCF_048773025.1). Taxonomy (NCBI): domain Eukaryota; kingdom Metazoa; phylum Chordata; class Mammalia; order Artiodactyla; family Camelidae; genus Camelus; species Camelus bactrianus. Next base: position 3,424,192 of record NC_133549.1, on the reverse strand, counting down.
TTGCAACTGAAAAGGAACTTTGTGTTCCCAACAATCTAGTTGAAGGACGGCTTTCACACACACTTATCTCTCAGAACTGAGCATGTGGAGAGACGTTCGTTCATCTAACACAAAGGGAACGGGTTGCAGGAGAAACTTTTACTCTAGTTTCTCAGTGTGTTTCCTAGTGCCGGTTTGAAGTTCCTGCAGTTTTCACTGTAAAACCGAGTTGGAGCTAGTACCTCCCCATATATATGTATGGAGTGTAGTTTGCAACTGAAAAGGAACTTTGTGTTCCCAACAATCTAGCTGAAGGACGGCTTTCACACACACTTATCTCTCAGAACTGAGCATGTGGAGAGACGTTCGTTCATCTAGCACAAAGGGAACGGGTTGCAGGAGAAACTTTTACTCTAGTTTCTCAGTGTGTTTCCTAGTGCCGGTTTGAAGTTCCTGCAGTTTTCACTGTAAAACCGAGTTGGAGCTAGTACCTCCCCATATATATGTATGGAGTGTAGTTTGCAACTGAAAAGGAACTTTGTGTTCCCAACAATCTAGTTGAAGGACGGCTTTCACACACACTTATCTCTCAGAACTGAGCATGTGGAGAGACGTTCGTTCATCTAGCACAAAGGGAACGGGTTGCAGGAGAAACTTTTACTCTAGTTTCTCAGTGTGTTTCCTAGTGCCGGTTTGAAGTTCCTGCAGTTTTCACTGTAAAACCGAGTTGGAGCTAGTACCTCCCCATATATATGTATGGAGTGTAGTTTGCAACTGAAAAGGAACTTTGTGTTCCCAACAATCTAGTTGAAGGACGGCTTTCACACACAATTATCTCTCAGAACTGAGCATGTGGAGAGACGTTCGTTCATCTAGCACAAAGGGAACGGGTTGCAGGAGAAACTTTTACTCTAGTTTCTCAGTGTGTTTCCTAGTGCCGGTTTGAAGTTCCTGCAGTTTTCACTGTAAAACCGAGTTGGAGCTAGTACCTCCCCATATATATGTATGGAGTGTAGTTTGCAACTGAAAAGGAACTTTGTGTTCCCAACAATCTAGTTGAAGGACGGCTTTCACACACACTTATCTCTCAGAACTGAGCATGTGGAGAGACGTTCGTTCATCTAGCACAAAGGGAACGGGTTGCAGGAGAAACTTTTACTCTAGTTTCTCAGTGTGTTTCCTAGTGCCGGTTTGAAGTTCCTGCAGTTTTCACTGTAAAACCGAGTTGGAGCTAGTACCTCCCCATATATATGTATGGAGTGTAGTTTGCAACTGAAAAGGAACTTTGTGTTCCCAACAATCTAGTTGAAGGACGGCTTTCACACACACTTATCTCTCAGAACTGAGCATGTGGAGAGACGTTCGTTCATCTAGCACAAAGGGAACGGGTTGCAGGAGAAACTTTTACTCTAGTTTCTCAGTGTGTTTCCTAGTGCCGGTTTGAAGTTCCTGCAGTTTTCACTGTAAAACCGAGTTGGAGCTAGTACCTCCCCATATATATGTATGGAGTGTAGTTTGCAACTGAAAAGGAACTTTGTGTTCCCAACAATCTAGCTGAAGGACGGCTTTCACACACACTTATCTCTCAGAACTGAGCATGTGGAGAGACGTTCGTTCATCTAGCACAAAGGGAACGGGTTGCAGGAGAAACTTTTACTCTAGTTTCTCAGTGTGTTTCCTAGTGCCGGTTTGAAGTTCCTGCAGTTTTCACTGTAAAACCGAGTTGGAGCTAGTACCTCCCCATATATATGTATGGAGTGTAGTTTGCAACTGAAAAGGAACTTTGTGTTCCCAACAATCTAGTTGAAGGACGGCTTTCACACACACTTATCTCTCAGAACTGAGCATGTGGAGAGACGTTCGTTCATCTAGCACAAAGGGAACGGGTTGCAGGAGAAACTTTTACTCTAGTTTCTCAGTGTGTTTCCTAGTGCCGGTTTGAAGTTCCTGCAGTTTTCACTGTAAAACCGAGTTGGAGCTAGTACCTCCCCATATATATGTATGGAGTGTAGTTTGCAACTGAAAAGGAACTTTGTGTTCCCAACAATCTAGTTGAAGGACGGCTTTCACACACACTTATCTCTCAGAACTGAGCATGTGGAGAGACGTTCGTTCATCTAGCACAAAGGGAACGGGTTGCAGGAGAAACTTTTACTCTAGTTTCTCAGTGTGTTTCCTAGTGCCGGTTTGAAGTTCCTGCAGTTTTCACTGTAAAACCGAGTTGGAGCTAGTACCTCCCCATATATATGTATGGAGTGTAGTTTGCAACTGAAAAGGAACTTTGTGTTCCCAACAATCTAGTTGAAGGACGGCTTTCACACACACTTATCTCTCAGAACTGAGCATGTGGAGAGACGTTCGTTCATCTAGCACAAAGGGAACGGGTTGCAGGAGAAACTTTTACTCTAGTTTCTCAGTGTGTTTCCTAGTGCCGGTTTGAAGTTCCTGCAGTTTTCACTGTAAAACCGAGTTGGAGCTAGTACCTCCCCATATATATGTATGGAGTGTAGTTTGCAACTGAAAAGGAACTTTGTGTTCCCAACAATCTAGTTGAAGGACGGCTTTCACACACACTTATCTCTCAGAACTTAGCATGTGGAGAGACGTTCGTTCATTTAGCACAAAGGGAACGGGTTGCAGGAGAAACTTTTACTCTAGTTTCTCAGTGTGTTTCCTAGTGCCGGTTTGAAGTTCCTGCAGTTTTCACTGTAAAACCGAGTTGGAGCTAGTACCTCCCCATATATATGTATGGAGTGTAGTTTGCAACTGAAAAGGAACTTTGTGTTCCCAACAATCTAGTTGAAGGACGGCTTTCACACACACTTATCTCTCAGAACTGAGCATGTGGAGAGACGTTCGTTCATCTAGCACAAAGGGAACGGGTTGCAGGAGAAACTTTTACTCTAGTTTCTCAGTGTGTTTCCTAGTGCCGGTTTGAAGTTCCTGCAGTTTTCACTGTAAAACCGAGTTGGAGCTAGTACCTCCCCATATATATGTATGGAGTGTAGTTTGCAACTGAAAAGGAACTTTGTGTTCCCAACAATCTAGTTGAAGGACGGCTTTCACACACACTTATCTCTCAGAACTGAGCATGAGGAGGGACGTTCGTTCATCTAGCACAAAGGGAACGGGTTGCAGGAGAAACTTTTACTCTAGTTTCTCAGTGTGTTTCCTAGTGCCGGTTTGAAGTTCCTGCAGTTTTCACTGTAAAACCGAGTTGGAGCTAGTACCTCCCCATATATATGTATGGAGTGTAGTTTGCAACTGAAAAGGAACTTTGTGTTCCCAACAATCTAGTTGAAGGACGGCTTTCACACACACTTATCTCTCAGAACTGAGCATGTGGAGAGACGTTCGTTCATCTAGCACAAAGGGTACGGGTTGCAGGAGAAACTTTTACTCTAGTTTCTCAGTGTGTTTCCTAGTGCCGGTTTGAAGTTCCTGCAGTTTTCACTGTAAAACCGAGTTGGAGCTAGTACCTCCCCATATATATGTATGGAGTGTAGTTTGCAACTGAAAAGGAACTTTGTGTTCCCAACAATCTAGTTGAAGGACGGCTTTCACACACACTTATCTCTCAGAACTGAGCATGTGGAGAGACGTTCGTTCATCTAGCACAAAGGGAACGGGTTGCAGGAGAAACTTTTACTCTAGTTTCTCAGTGTGTTTCCTAGTGCCGGTTTGAAGTTCCTGCAGTTTTCACTGTAAAACCGAGTTGGAGCTAGTACCTCCCCATATATATGTATGGAGTGTAGTTTGCAACTGAAAAGGAACTTTGTGTTATCAACAATCTAGTTGAAGGACGGCTTTCACACACACTTATCTCTCAGAACTGAGCATGTGGAGAGACGTTCGTTCATCTAGCACAAAGGGAACGGGTTGCAGGAGAAACTTTTACTCTAGTTTCTCAGTGTGTTTCCTAGTGCCGGTTTGAAGTTCCTGCAGTTTTCACTGTAAAACCGAGTTGGAGCTAGTACCTCCCCATATATATGTATGGAGTGTAGTTTGCAACTGAAAAGGAACTTTGTGTTCCCAACAATCTAGCTGAAGGACGGCTTTCACACACACTTATCTATCAGAACTGAGCATGTGGAGAGACGTTCGTTCATCTAGCACAAAGGGAACGGGTTGCAGGAGAAACTTTTACTCTAGTTTCTCAGTGTGTTTCCTAGTGCCGGTTTGAAGTTCCTGCAGTTTTCACTGTAAAACCGAGTTGGAGCTAGTACCTCCCCATATATATGTATGGAGTGTAGTTTGCAACTGAAAAGGAACTTTGTGTTCCCAACAATCTAGTTGAAGGACGGCTTTCACACACACTTATCTCTCAGAACTGAGCATGTGGAGAGACGTTCGTTCATCTAGCACAAAGGGAACGGGTTGCAGGAGAAACTTTTACTCTAGTTTCTCAGTGTGTTTCCTAGTGCCGGTTTGAAGTTCCTGCAGTTTTCACTGTAAAACCGAGTTGGAGCTAGTACCTCCCCATATATATGTATGGAGTGTAGTTTGCAACTGAAAAGGAACTTTGTGTTCCCAACAATCTAGTTGAAGGACGGCTTTCACACACACTTATCTCTCAGAACTGAGCATGTGGAGAGACGTTCGTTCATCTAGCACAAATGGAACGGGTTGCAGGAGAAACTTTTACTCTAGTTTCTCAGTGTGTTTCCTAGTGCCGGTTTGAAGTTCCTGCAGTTTTCACTGTAAAACCGAGTTGGAGCTAGTACCTCCCCATATATATGTATGGAGTGTAGTTTGCAACTGAAAAGGAACTTTGTGTTCCCAACAATCTAGCTGAAGGACGGCTTTCACACACACTTATCTCTCAGAACTGAGCATGTGGAGAGACGTTCGTTCATCTAGCACAAAGGGAACGGGTTGCAGGAGAAACTTTTACTCTAGTTTCTCAGTGTGTTTCCTAGTGCCGGTTTGAAGTTCCTGCAGTTTTCACTGTAAAACCGAGTTGGAGCTAGTACCTCCCCATATATATGTATGGAGTGTAGTTTGCAACTGAAAAGGAACTTTGTGTTCCCAACAATCTAGTTGAAGGACGGCTTTCACACACACTTATCTCTCAGAACTGAGCATGTGGAGAGACGTTCGTTCATCTAGCACAAAGGGAACGGGTTGCAGGAGAAACTTTTACTCTAGTTTCTCAGTGTGTTTCCTAGTGCCGGTTTGAAGTTCCTGCAGTTTTCACTGTAAAACCGAGTTGGAGCTAGTACCTCCCCATATATATGTATGGAGTGTAGTTTGCAACTGAAAAGGAACTTTGTGTTCCAACAATCTAGTTGAAGGACGGCTTTCACACACACTTATCTCTCAGAACTGAGCATGTGGAGAGACGTTCGTTCATCTAGCACAAAGGGAAACGGGTTGCAGGAGAAACTTTTACTCTAGTTTCTCAGTGTGTTTCCTAGTGCCGGTTTGAAGTTCCTGCAGTTTTCACTGTAAAACCGAGTTGGAGCTAGTACCTCCCCATATATATGTATGGAGTGTTGTTTGCAACTGAAAAGGAACTTTGTGTTCCCAACAATCTAGTTGAAGGACGGCTTTCACACACACTTATCTCTCAGAACTGAGCATGTGGAGAGACGTTCGTTCATCTAGCACAAAGGGAACGGGTTGCAGGAGAAACTTTTACTCTAGTTTCTCAGTGTGTTTCCTAGTGCCGGTTTGAAGTTCCTGCAGTTTTCACTGTAAAACCGAGTTGGAGCTAGTACCTCCCCATATATATGTATGGAGTGTAGTTTGCAACTGAAAAGGAACTTTGTGTTCCCAACAATCTAGTTGAAGGACGGCTTTCACACACACTTATCTCTCAGAACTGAGCATGTGGAGAGACGTTCGTTCATCTAGCACAAAGGGAACGGGTTGCAGGAGAAACTTTTACTCTAGTTTCTCAGTGTGTTTCCTAGTGCCGGTTTGAAGTTCCTGCAGTTTTCACTGTAAAACCGAGTTGGAGCTAGTACCTCCCCATATATATGTATGGAGTGTAGTTTGCAACTGAAAAGGAACTTTGTGTTCCCAACAATCTAGTTGAAGGACGGCTTTCACACACACTTATCTCTCAGAACTGAGCATGAGGAGGGACGTTCGTTCATCTAGCACAATGGGAACGGGTTGCAGGAGAAACTTTTACTCTAGTTTCTCAGTGTGTTTCCTAGTGCCGGTTTGAAGTTCCTGCAGTTTTCACTGTAAAACCGAGTTGGAGCTAGTACCTCCCCATATATATGTATGGAGTGTAGTTTGCAACTGAAAAGGAACTTTGTGTTCCCAACAATCTAGTTGAAGGACGGCTTTCACACACACTTATCTCTCAGAACTGAGCATGTGGAGAGACGTTCGTTCATCTAGCACAAAGGGTACGGGTTGCAGGAGAAACTTTTACTCTAGTTTCTCAGTGTGTTTCCTAGTGCCGGTTTGAAGTTCCTGCAGTTTTCACTGTAAAACCGAGTTGGAGCTAGTACCTCCCCATATATATGTATGGAGTGTAGTTTGCAACTGAAAAGGAACTTTGTGTTCCCAACAATCTAGTTGAAGGACGGCTTTCACACACACTTATCTCTCAGAACTGAGCATGTGGAGAGACGTTCGTTCATCTAGCACAAAGGGAACGGGTTGCAGGAGAAACTTTTACTCTAGTTTCTCAGTGTGTTTCCTAGTGCCGGTTTGAAGTTCCTGCAGTTTTCACTGTAAAACCGAGTTGGAGCTAGTACCTCCCCATATATATGTATGGATTGTAGTTTGCAACTGAAAAGGAACTTTGTGTTCCAACAATCTAGTTGAAGGACGGCTTTCACACACACTTATCTCTCAGAACTGAGCATGTGGAGAGACGTTCGTTCATCTAGCACAAAGGGAACGGGTTGCAGGAGAAACTTTTACTCTAGTTTCTCAGTGTGTTTCCTAGTGCCGGTTTGAAGTTCTGCAGTTTTCACTGTAAAACCGAGTTGGAGCTAGTACCTCCCCATATATATGTATGGAGTGTAGTTTGCAACTGAAAAGGAACTTTGTGTTATCAACAATCTAGTTGAAGGACGGCTTTCACACACACTTATCTCTCAGAACTGAGCATGTGGAGAGACGTTCGTTCATCTAGCACAAAGGGAACGGGTTGCAGGAGAAACTTTTACTCTAGTTTCTCAGTGTGTTCCTAGTGCCGGTTTGAAGTTCCTGCAGTTTTCACTGTAAAACCGAGTTGGAGCTAGTACCTCCCCATATATATGTATGGAGTGTAGTTTGCAACTGAAAAGGAACTTTGTGTTCCCAACAATCTAGCTGAAGGACGGCTTTCACACACACGTATCTCTCAGAACTGAGCATGTGGAGAGACGTTCGTTCATCTAGCACAAAGGGAACGGGTTGCAGGAGAAACTTTTACTCTAGTTTCTCAGTGTGTTTCCTAGTGCCGGTTTGAAGTTCCTGCAGTTTTCACTGTAAAACCGAGTTGGAGCTAGTACCTCCCCATATATATGTATGGAGTGTAGTTTGCAACTGAAAAGGAACTTTGTGTTCCCAACAATCTAGTTGAAGGACGGCTTTCACACACACTTATCTCTCAGAACTGAGCATGTGGAGAGACGTTCGTTCATCTAGCACAAAGGGAACGGGTTGCAGGAGAAACTTTTACTCTAGTTTCTCAGTGTGTTTCCTAGTGCCGGTTTGAAGTTCCTGCAGTTTTCACTGTAAAACCGAGTTGGAGCTAGTACCTCCCCATATATATGTATGGAGTGTAGTTTGCAACTGAAAAGGAACTTTGTGTTCCCAACAATCTAGTTGAAGGACGGCTTTCACACACACTTATCTCTCAGAACTGAGCATGTGGAGAGACATTCGTTCATCTAGCACAAATGGAACGGGTTGCAGGAGAAACTTTTACTCTAGTTTCTCAGTGTGTTTCCTAGTGCCGGTTTGAAGTTCCTGCAGTTTTCACTGTAAAACCGAGTTGGAGCTAGTACCTCCCCATATATATGTATGGAGTGTAGTTTGCAACTGAAAAGGAACTTTGTGTTCCCAACAATCTAGTTGAAGGACGGCTTTCACACACACTTATCTCTCAGAACTGAGCATGTGGAGAGACGTTCGTTCATCTAGCACAAAGGGAACGGGTTGCAGGAGAAACTTTTACTCTAGTTTCTCAGTGTGTTTCCTAGTGCCGGTTTGAAGTTCCTGCAGTTTTCACTGTAAAACCGAGTTGGAGCTAGTACCTCCCCATATATATGTATGGAGTGTAGTTTGCAACTGAAAAGGAACTTTGTGTTCCCAACAATCTAGTTGAAGGACGGCTTTCACACACACTTATCTCTCAGAACTGAGCATGTGGAGAGACGTTCGTTCATCTAGCACAAAGGGAACGGGTTGCAGGAGAAACTTTTACTCTAGTTTCTCAGTGTGTTTCCTAGTGCCGGTTTGAAGTTCCTGCAGTTTTCACTGTAAAACCGAGTTGGAGCTAGTACCTCCCCATATATATGTATGGAGTGTAGTTTGCAACTGAAAAGGAACTTTGTGTTCCCAACAATCTAGTTGAAGGACGGCTTTCACACACACTTATCTCTCAGAACTGAGCATGTGGAGAGACGTTCGTTCATCTAGCACAAAGGGAACGGGTTGCAGGAGAAACTTTTACTCTAGTTTCTCAGTGTGTTTCCTAGTGCCGGTTTGAAGTTCCTGCAGTTTTCACTGTAAAACCGAGTTGGAGCTAGTACCTCCCATATATATGTATGGAGTGTTGTTTGCAACTGAAAGGAACTTTGTGTTCCCAACAATCTAGTTGAAGGACGGCTTTCACACACACTTATCTCTCAGAACTGAGCATGTGGAGAGACGTTCGTTCATCTAGCACAAAGGGAACGGGTTGCAGGAGAAAGTTTTACTCTAGTTTCTCAGTGTGTTTCCTAGTGCCGGTTTGAAGTTCCTGCAGTTTTCACTGTAAAACCGAGTTGGAGCTAGTACCTCCCCATATATATGTATGGAGTGTAGTTTGCAACTGAAAAGGAACTTTGTGTTCCCAACAATCTAGTTGAAGGACGGCTTTCACACACACTTATCTCTCAGAACTGAGCATGTGGAGAGACGTTCGTTCATCTAGCACAAAGGGAACGGGTTGCAGGAGAAACTTTTACTCTAGTTTCTCAGTGTGTTTCCTAGTGCCGGTTTGAAGTTCCTGCAGTTTTCACTGTAAAACCGAGTTGGAGCTAGTACCTCCCCATATATATGTATGGAGTGTAGTTTGCAACTGAAAAGGAACTTTGTGTTATCAACAATCTAGTTGAAGGACGGCTTTCACACACACTTATCTCTCAGAACTGAGCATGTGGAGAGTCGTTCGTTCATCTAGCACAAAGGGAACGGGTTGCAGGAGAAACTTTTACTCTAGTTTCTCAGTGTGTTTCCTAGTGCCGGTTTGAAGTTCCTGCAGTTTTCACTGTAAAACCGAGTTGGAGCTAGTACCTCCCCATATATATGTATGGAGTGTAGTTTGCAACTGAAAAGGAACTTTGTGTTCCCAACAATCTAGCTGAAGGACGGCTTTCACACACACTTATCTCTCAGAACTGAGCATGTGGAGAGACGTTCGTTCATCTAGCACAAAGGGAACGGGTTGCAGGAGAAACTTTTACTCTAGTTTCTCAGTGTGTTTCCTAGTGCCGGTTTGAAGTTCCTGCAGTTTTCACTGTAAAACCGAGTTGGAGCTAGTACTTCCCCATATATATGTATGGATTGTTGTTTGCAACTGAAAAGGAACTTTGTGTTCCCAACAATCTAGTTGAAGGACGGCTTTCACACACACTTATCTCTCAGAACTGAGCATGTGGAGAGACGTTCGTTCATCTAGCACAAAGGGAACGGGCTGCAGGAGAAAGTTTTACTCTAGTTTCTCAGTGTGTTTCCTAGTGCCGGTTTGAAGTTCCTGCAGTTTTCACTGTAAAACCGAGTTGGAGCTAGTACCTCCCCATATATATGTATGGAGTGTAGTTTGCAACTGAAAAGGAACTTTGTGTTATCAACAATCTAGTTGAAGGACGGCTTTCACACACACTTATCTCTCAGAACTGAGCATGTGGAGAGACGTTCGTTCATCTAGCACAAAGGGAACGGGTTGCAGGAGAAACTTTTACTCTAGTTTCTCAGTGTGTTTCCTAGTGCCGGTTTGAAGTTCCTGCAGTTTTCACTGTAAAACCGAGTTGGAGCTAGTACCTCCCCATATATATGTATGGAGTGTAGTTTGCAACTGAAAAGGAACTTTGTGTTCCCAACAATCTAGCTGAAGGACGGCTTTCACACACACGTATCTCTCAGAACTGAGCATGTGGAGAGACGTTCGTTCATCTAGCACAAAGGGAACGGGTTGCAGGAGAAACTTTTACTCTAGTTTCTCAGTGTGTTTCCTAGTGCCGGTTTGAAGTTCCTGCAGTTTTCACTGTAAAACCGAGTTGGAGCTAGTACCTCCCCATATATATGTATGGAGTGTAGTTTGCAACTGAAAAGGAACTTTGTGTTCCCAACAATCTAGTTGAAGGACGGCTTTCACACACACTTATCTCTCAGAACTGAGCATGTGGAGAGACGTTCGTTCATCTAGCACAATGGGAACGGGTTGCAGGAGAAACTTTTACTCTAGTTTCTCAGTGTGTTTCCTAGTGCCGGTTTGAAGTTCCTGCAGTTTTCACTGTAAAACCGAGTTGGAGCTAGTACCTCCCCATATATATGTATGGAGTGTAGTTTGCAACTGAAAAGGAACTTTGTGTTCCCAACAATCTAGTTGAAGGACGGCTTTCACACACACTTATCTCTCAGAACTGAGCATGTGGAGAGACGTTCGTTCATCTAGCACAAATGGAACGGGTTGCAGGAGAAACTTTTACTCTAGTTTCTCAGTGTGTTTCCTAGTGCCGGTTTGAAGTTCCTGCAGTTTTCACTGTAAAACCGAGTTGGAGCTAGTACCTCCCCATATATATGTATGGAGTGTAGTTTGCAACTGAAAAGGAACTTTGTGTTCCCAACAATCTAGTTGAAGGACGGCTTTCACACACACTTATCTCTCAGAACTGAGCATGTGGAGAGACGTTCGTTCATCTAGCACAAAGGGAACGGGTTGCAGGAGAAACTTTTACTCTAGTTTCTCAGTGTGTTTCCTAGTGCCGGTTTGAAGTTCCTGCAGTTTTCACTGTAAAACCGAGTTGGAGCTAGTACCTCCCCATATATATGTATGGAGTGTAGTTTGCAACTGAAAAGGAACTTTGTGTTCCCAACAATCTAGTTGAAGGACGGCTTTCACACACACTTATCTCTCAGAACTGAGCATGTGGAGAGACGTTCGTTCATCTAGCACAAAGGGAACGGGTTGCAGGAGAAACTTTTACTCTAGTTTCTCAGTGTGTTTCCTAGTGCCGGTTTGAAGTTCCTGCAGTTTTCACTGTAAAACCGAGTTGGAGCTAGTACCTCCCATATATATGTATGGAGTGTTGTTTGCAACTGAAAAGGAACTTTGTGTTCCCAACAATCTAGTTGAAGGACGGCTTTCACACACACTTATCTCTCAGAACTGAGCATGTGGAGAGACGTTCGTTCATCTAGCACAAAGGGAACGGGTTGCAGGAGAAACTTTTACTCTAGTTTCTCAGTGTGTTTCCTAGTGCCGGTTTGAAGTTCCTGCAGTTTTCACTGTAAAACCGAGTTGGAGCTAGTACCTCCCCATATATATGTATGGAGTGTAGTTTGCAACTGAAAAGGAACTTTGTGTTATCAACAATCTAGTTAAAGGACGGCTTTCACACACACTTATCTCTCAGAACTGAGCATGTGGAGAGTCGTTCGTTCATCTAGCACAAAGGGAACGGGTTGCAGGAGAAACTTTTACTCTAGTTTCTCAGTGTGTTTCCTAGTGCCGGTTTGAAGTTCCTGCAGTTTTCACTGTAAAACCGAGTTGGAGCTAGTACCTCCCCATATATATGTATGGAGTGTAGTTTGCAACTGAAAAGGAACTTTGTGTTCCCAACAATCTAGTTGAAGGACGGCTTTCACACACACTTATCTCTCAGAACTGAGCATGTGGAGAGACGTTCGTTCATCTAGCACAAAGGGAACGGGTTGCAGGAGAAACTTTTACTCTAGTTTCTCAGTGTGTTTCCTAGTGCCGGTTTGAAGTTCCTGCAGTTTTCACTGTAAAACCGAGTTGGAGCTAGTACCTCCCCATATATATGTATGGAGTGTAGTTTGCAACTGAAAAGGAACTTTGTGTTCCCAACAATCTAGTTGAAGGACGGCTTTCACACACACTTATCTCTCAGAACTGAGCATGTGGAGAGACGTTCGTTCATCTAGCACAAAGGGAACGGGTTGCAGGAGAAACTTTTACTCTAGTTTCTCAGTGTGTTTCCTAGTGCCGGTTTGAAGTTCCTGCAGTTTTCACTGTAAAACCGAGTTGGAGCTAGTACCTCCCCATATATATGTATGGAGTGTTGTTTGCAACTGAAAAGGAACTTTGTGTTCCCAACAATCTAGTTGAAGGACGGCTTTCACACACACTTATCTCTCAGAACTGAGCATGTGGAGAGACGTTCGTTCATCTAGCACAAAGGGAACGGGTTGCAGGAGAAACTTTTACTCTAGTTTCTCAGTGTGTTTCCTAGTGCCGGTTTGAAGTTCCTGCAGTTTTCACTGTAAAACCGAGTTGGAGCTAGTACCTCCCCATATATATGTATGGAGTGTAGTTTGCAACTGAAAAGGAACTTTGTGTTATCAACAATCTAGTTGAAGGACGGCTTTCACACACACTTATCTCTCAGAACTGAGCATGTGGAGAGTCGTTCGTTCATCTAGCACAAAGGGAACGGGTTGCAGGAGAAACTTTTACTCTAGTTTCTCAGTGTGTTTCCTAGTGCCGGTTTGAAGTTCCTGCAGTTTTCACTGTAAAACCGAGTTGGAGCTAGTACCTCCCCATATATATGTATGGAGTGTAGTTTGCAACTGAAAAGGAACTTTGTGTTCCCAACAATCTAGCTGAAGGACGGCTTTCACACACACTTATCTCTCAGAACTGAGCATGTGGAGAGACGTTCGTTCATCTAGCACAAAGGGAACGGGTTGCAGGAGAAACTTTTACTCTAGTTTCTCAGTGTGTTTCCTAGTGCCGGTTTGAAGTTCCTGCAGTTTTCACTGTAAAACCGAGTTGGAGCTAGTACCTCCCCATATATATGTATGGAGTGTAGTTTGCAACTGAAAAGGAACTTTGTGTTCCCAACAATCTAGTTGAAGGACGGCTTTCACACACACTTATCTCTCAGAACTGAGCATGTGGAGAGACGTTCGTTCATCTAGCACAAAGGGAACGGGTTGCAGGAGAAACTTTTACTCTAGTTTCTCAGGAGTGTTTCCTAGTGCCGGTTTGAAGTTCCTGCAGTTTTCACTGTAAAACCGAGTTGGAGCTAGTACCTCCCCATATATATGTATAGAGTGTAGTTTGCAACTGAAAAGGAACTTTGTGTTCCAACAATCTAGTTGAAGGACGGCTTTCACACACACTTATCTCTCAGATCTGAGCATGTGGAGAGACGTTCGTTCATCTAGCACAAAGGGAACGGGTTGAAGGAGAAACTTTTACTCTAGTTTCTCAGTGTGTTTCCTAGTGCCGGTTTGAAGTTCCTGCAGTTTTCACTGTAAAACTGAGTTGGAGCTAGTACCTCCCCATATATATGTATGGAGTGTAGTTTGCAACTGAAAAGGAACTTTGTGTTCCCAACAATCTAGTTGAAGGACGGCTTTCACACACACTTATCTCTCAGAACTGAGCATGTGGAGAGACGTTCGTTCATCTAGCACAAAGGGAACGGGTTGCAGGAGAAACTTTTACTCTAGTTTCTCAGTGTGTTTCCTAGTGCCGGTTTGAAGTTCCTGCAGTTTTCACTGTAAAACCGAGTTGGAGCTAGTACCTCCCCATATATATGTATGGAGTGTAGTTTGCAACTGAAAAGGAACTTTGTGTTCCCAACAATCTAGTTGAAGGACGGCTTTCACACACACTTATCTCTCAGAACTGAGCATGTGGAGAGACGTTCGTTCATCTAGCACAAAGGGAACGGGTTGCAGGAGAAACTTTTACTCTAGTTTCTCAGTGTGTTTCCTAGTGCCGGTTTGAAGTTCCTGCAGTTTTCACTGTAAAACCGAGTTGGAGCTAGTACCTCCCATATATATGTATGGAGTGTAGTTTGCAAATGAAAAGGAACTTTGTGTTCCCAACAATCTAGTTGAAGGACGGCTTTCACACACACTTATCTCTCAGAACTGAGCATGTGGAGAGACGTTCGTTCATCTAGCACAAAGGGAACGGGTTGCAGGAGAAACTTTTACTCTAGTTTCTCAGTGTGTTTCCTAGTGCCGGTTTGAAGTTCCTGCAGTTTTCACTGTAAAACCGAGTTGGAGCTAGTACCTCCCCATATATATGTATGGAGTGTAGTTTGCAACTGAAAAGGAACTTTGTGTTCCCAACAATCTAGTTGAAGGACGGCTTTCACACACACTTATCTCTCAGAACTGAGCATGTGGAGAGACGTTCGTTCATCTAGCACAAAGGGAACGGGTTGCAGGAGAAACTTTTACTCTAGTTTCTCAGTGTGTTTCCTAGTGCCGGTTTGAAGTTCCTGCAGTTTTCACTGTAAAACCGAGTTGGAGCTAGTACCTCCCCATATATATGTATGGAGTGTAGTTTGCAACTGAAAAGGAACTTTGTGTTCCCAACAATCTAGTTGAAGGACGGCTTTCACACACACTTATCTCTCAGAACTGAGCATGTGGAGAGACGTTCGTTCATCTAGCACAAAGGGAACGGGTTGCAGGAGAAACTTTTACTCTAGTTTCTCAGTGTGTTTCCTAGTGCCGGTTTGAAGTTCCTGCAGTTTTCACTGTAAAACCGAGTTGGAGCTAGTACCTCCCCATATATATGTATGGAGTGTAGTTTGCAACTGAAAAGGAACTTTGTGTTCCCAACAATCTAGTTGAAGGACGGCTTTCACACACACTTATCTCTCAGAACTGAGCATGTGGAGAGACGTTCGTTCATCTAGCACAAAGGGAACGGGTTGCAGGAGAAACTTTTACTCTAGTTTCTCAGTGTGTTTCCTAGTGCCGTTTGAAGTTCCTGCAGTTTTCACTGTAAAACCGAGTTGGAGCTAGTACCTCCCCATATATATGTATGGAGTGTAGTTTGCAACTGAAAAGGAACTTTGTGTTCCCAACAATCTAGTTGAAGGACGGCTTTCACACACACTTATCTCTCAGAACTGAGCATGTGGAGAGACGTTCGTTCATCTAGCACAAAGGGAACGGGTTGCAGGAGAAACTTTTACTCTAGTTTCTCAGTGTGTTTCCTAGTGCCGGTTTGAAGTTCCTGCAGTTTTCACTGTAAAACCGAGTTGGAGCTAGTACCTCCCCATATATATGTATGGAGTGTAGTTTGCAACTGAAAAGGAACTTTGTGTTCCCAACAATCTAGTTGAAGGACGGCTTTCACACACACTTATCTCTCAGAACTGAGCATGTGGAGAGACGTTCGTTCATCTAGCACAAAGGGAACGGGTTGCAGGAGAAACTTTTACTCTAGTTTCTCAGTGTGTTTCCTAGTGCCGGTTTGAAGTTCCTGCAGTTTTCACTGTAAAACCGAGTTGGAGCTAGTACCTCCCATATATATGTATGGAGTGTAGTTTGCAACTGAAAAGGAACTTTGTGTTCCCAACAATCTAGTTGAAGGACGGCTTTCACACACACTTATCTCTCAGAACTGAGCATGTGGAGAGACGTTCGTTCATCTAGCACAAAGGGAACGGGTTGCAGGAGAAACTTTTACTCTAGTTTCTCAGTGTGTTTCCTAGTGCCGGTTTGAAGTTCCTGCAGTTTTCACTGTAAAACCGAGTTGGAGCTAGTACCTCCCCATATATATGTATGGAGTGTAGTTTGCAACTGAAAAGGAACTTTGTGTTCCCAACAATCTAGTTGAAGGACGGCTTTCACACACACTTATCTCTCAGAACTGAGCATGTGGAGAGACGTTCGTTCATCTAGCAGCAAAGGGAACGGGTTGCAGGAGAAACTTTTACTCTAGTTTCTCAGTGTGTTTCCTAGTGCCGGTTTGAAGTTCCTGCAGTTTTCACTGTAAAACCGAGTTGGAGCTAGTAACCTCCCCATATATATGTATGGAGTGTAGTTTGCAA